>NC_047105.1:94692424-94852424 GCF_902500255.1 Thalassophryne amazonica | reverse complement strand
CCTTTAATTATTTTATTAATTTAATCATTTTAGTACCAACTTTTGAGATGGATTGCATTTGTGCCAAAAAAAGAAAAAAGAAAAAAAAAAAAAGAAACAGCAGCATTCATTGTTTGGCATCATAGTCACATTATTTAGAAAACGTGAAATGATTTCTGATTTTATGTCTAATTTGCTCTCATTACTCTAAATTATATTGTCTTAAATGTTTAGGTACTGTGCATATGTTTTGGGCACTGTAAAATGTGTTTATAATTTTTTTCATCATACTTAACAGTGCAAACACAAAATCAAATGTGACATTTTCTTTATTTTATTAAAGATATTAAGCTTTCAACCTAATGAAAAAAAGGAAAAAAAATCTCGATTAATTTCTTTGGTGTACTGGTGTACTGGCCAGCGGATTACAAAAATAATGCAATGCTAACATACCCTCAGCCTGTATAAGCATTGTCTTCTTTATAATTTGCAGTTTTATATATATATATAAACTGTCTTACTTACAATTTGCAATTTGTACATGTTCAATAAAGCCCCTCTGTCAATCAATCATAACCAACATTTAGGTTTGTGAGTCTTTGACAATAGCAGAACTTAGCTTTGAATTAGTGGAAGTTAGCGTGCATGCTTACATCCTCTAGAGGTGTTATCAGGTTAGAAAAACAGCATTTTCAGTTTTACAAGCGTCTATTTCTCCCTAGCCTTTACATAATATATGATAAAGAGGTTACATATGCACACAAATGAAACTGTTTGGAGTTAGCCTGTGACTTCACGACGCTAATGTCAGCGAAATGTCTTGTAAATCACTTCAGAGGTGTTATTAGGTTCCAAAACCAGTGTTTTCAGTTGTAGAAGTGTTTTTCTTGCTAGCTTTTACAGACTATATTAGAAACATGTTACACAAACACATAAATGAAGCAGTTTTACAAAGACCTGCCTCTGACATCACAGTGAATGTGTCTTTTTAACCTCTTCTTAAAATAGGTCAAGGTTAGCCATCTTTGAACTTGTCCAAGTTCTGTGTCCCAAGAATGGTCCCTGTGAATTTGAAGACTCTGGCAGTAATAGGAGTTGACTTATGCTGAGCACAGACAGACGCAAAATCTTCGCAATACCCGATGGCTGTATTTGATGGCCTCAGATAACAAAGACAGCTGCTAATCATCACTGATTATGACTAATTATTGAATATGTAACTGGATTAAATAAAAGATGATTTTCTGATAAATTGTAGGAAATAACCTCAAAGAAAGGATGCTGTTTTACCCCCTAAAACAGTGAATTTTTATAGATGAAAAGTGGTTATACATTGTAATTATTTATATATTTCCGGTAATGTATTTTTAAATGTTTTAGGTGCAGCGAGTTTGACACTTCAACACACCAATTTAAACAAACTGTTTAGTGCATCGTTATATTGTTGCTTTGTGAGCTTTCAATCTGTTGTCATCTCTTGAATATTAATCCTTTAAATGCAATTTCATTAAATAAAAATTTGGTCACAAAAGAAAATGCAGTTTCATCTCTCTTTGCTTGGATTAGAGGTCAAAGTTCAGTCTGACCTGGTTGCTAATGATCTTTTTTGAGATTTGCTTCTCCAAAAACACGATATAATATTAATAATCTATGACAGCTGCTGCTGCAGCAACAGAATGACACGTTTCCTCACTTCATTTCTTTCCTGTCTTCATACTGCGGCGTTTGTGTGCCAGCAGCGTATGGATAAAGTCATGTTCAATGTTTCAAACCAGAAGCTGATGTGCACATCAGGGGGGGCTCCACTTCAAACATCTTGCAGACCAAAGCTGTGCTGCATGACTTCTCTGCAACACTCAGCTGCAATGATCCCATTCGACAGAGTCGAGAAGAAGGTTACAGGTGGGGCGTGGTGTGATATCAAACCGAATCATCTCCTACAAACACCACAGAGACGTGTTCAGCAGCCATCAGCGTCTGCGCGACTAAAATGGACCAAAAGTGGATTCAGTCACTCTTGATTCTGGTGTTTTGTCAACGTAAGTTCAACCTTTTGACCTTGTGTCGGTCTAGTTCTTGTGCGGACTGTTGCGTGTAGCCAGAGGAGAGCTCATGTCTGTGTTGCCTTGTCCTTTCAGAAATGGTTTCACTTTCTGATGAAGCGAAAACGATAAAAGAAGGTCAGTCGGCTGATGTACGCTGCTCTCCTGGCACACAAGGTGCTGTGGTGATATGGTTTCGAGTACTGGACGTGTCTGGTATGCAGTACATTGGCTCTTTCACCCACACAGGCTTCATGAAACAAATGGCACCATCCCTCGAGTCCGTCTTTAAATATGACAGGGTGAGAGAAAATATTTTAACAGTGAATTCCTTCAACAAAACCCGTGACAGTGGCTTATACTGCTGTGCATCGGTAGTTCGAAATATCGAGCTCAGGTTTGGTCCAATAACCCGACTTGTTCCAGGTGAGTTTTAGAGCTCAAGAAAGTGTTGTAAATGACATATTTGTTTTTAAAGTCAGACCGTATGTCATCCTTTAGAAAAAGTAAAAGCTACAAGACACACGCCGACAGCCGTTACCAAATTAAATCTACTGACAACCAGAGCAGCGTGCAGCTGTGAGGACGACAAAACCACTGGAGGTAAATGAGCACAAAGTGACTTTTATGGGCCTCTCATACCTTACAGGTACAGTCACATGTTTGTGTGTGTGTGTGGGTGTGTGTGTGGGTGTGCTGTGAAACGGTGATGTGTTTCAGCGGAGTGCAGTCTGGTTGTTCTGGGCCCGCTGGCTGGAGGCTGCGGCCTTCTACTTCTCATCCTCATCATCACCATCATGTACTGCAACCGTGAGTCAACATCATCGAAACATCCTAAATCTGTAACTAGAGCAGCCGTTAGCTTTCACACATCTGTTTGGGTTTCTGAATATTATATTAAATTTTATAAATCTCCCAAGAAATTCTTAATCTGTTTTCAATCTGTTTTCAATTTCAATCTATTTAAAGGTTTTAAAGGTTATTTTATTGTTGATTGTATTTATTTTTTGTGGTTTTTATTGTTTTAACTGGTGGTCTTGTGCCAAATTTCTCCTAAAGGAGACAATTAATAAAGAACTTTGACTTTGACAATCACTTTTTTGGTATGTTGAAAAATTTTAATTACATTTTTGAATTGCTGTAGGAATAAGGACACGGAGATGTCCACACCACTACAAAAGAAAGTAAGTTCTTGGCTAATTCTTGATTTTCTTTATCATTGAAATGGGACATAGCAATGTGTAATTTTTTTAATGCTTTTTTTTTAAATCTCACACAGGCCACGGCCAAATGTTCCGGCAAAATAACCGACACATTTAAATGCTGCCGTTTCGACAGTGTTTTCTAAATACAAAAGTCCAGTCAAATCTGAGAATAATTTGCTTCTGTTTTTATTTTTTAAATTGTACAACAGAAAGCTTGGTTTAATGATTCAGTGCAAACTGTTCATGTTTTATAGCCACATACTGTTTCGTGGCTGACAATTTGATGTTTTTGTGTTCAGTACAGACTCTTACAGTTTGATAATATGCATATTTAAATAAAGGATTTTTAAACCTGTACGAATATTAAAATCAACTTTCTGTAATAATTTCCAGAGTGAAATTGAACTAAATATTTGTGCATATGTAATTTCACATCATATTTATGTAAATAACTTGCATTTTTATACGTACAATGTGCATGTCACTTAAAATTCTGGATACTGTTTATTTGTTGTTCTTTCATTTTGTAATCCTCCCCCCCCCCCAAAAAAAAAAATTGCACACACATATATATGTATATATATATATATATATATATATATATATATATATATATATATATATATATATATATATATATATATATATATATATATATATATATATATATATATAAAACAGTAATTACATTTAAGCAAGCATATAAATGGGAACTGAAATACTGAAAAATGTTTAACAATAAATAAATAAATAAATAAATAAATTGTGGTCATTCTTTCCACCCCAAATAACGACGACAAGTCACGAATGCCACGAAGTACACATTCTTGGCCGCTGATCACGAATATGATGATTCGGGGCAGAGGCGTCAGGTGTCCTCAGGAACTGCTGCAACCTGTTACCACACGTTACGACTAATTGCACGTGTTGCCGGAGAATTATCAGGAACCATTACGCACGGTCAAGAATAGTGTTCCGCGTTGTTACGCGCTATCGCGCGCTAATGCGCGTAACAGCGCGTCGTTAAGTTCTGTCACGTTGTGAACGAGGTGAATTGTCTCCACACACACACCCATATTCATCCAGCCGAATTCTATCGCTCCAGTTTTTCAGAAGAACTTTGTGACTGCATGCGTAGTTGGGCTCTGTGCCATGGAGTGGCGCAGAGAGGAGGAGGAGGACAGTGCCAGATGTGTGGCTTCATGCGGCTCTCATCTCGTGCATTTTCCCAAACATCAGGCGCATGCAGCAGGTGGAACACCTGCAGGAGCGCTGAAGAGCACTGAAATTTGACTTTTAACCGACTTGGTGTCAGCAGTCAAACTGAATGCGGTGCAGCAGGGTTTAATTGTGCACACGCTTCTTCCTCCGTTGGACTGGAGAACGCGGTGAAGTTAGTTTGAAATTCGATATTCAGACATTCAGCCAACGGCAAATTTAGGGACCGTTGAAAAAGTACGTGACTACAAAAAAGTGTAAATCTAACAATCAGCAGTATTTTTTCTTTAATGTGTTTTGGTAACTGTATTTTATTCACCCAATAAATAAGCATGTGCTGTGTTTAAAATGTAAAAACAAAGTTTAAAACCCCCACTATTTGATAAAAACAAATTCTTATTGGAATGTAGAAATATTAAGCTTGGCCCAGAAAATGTTTTGGAGATAATTTTAATCTTAATTTTACAAAATGAGAGAGGTCTGGCAGGTAAAGTCGAGGTTCTGTTCATATTTCAGACCCTTTGCAAAGCAGAGAAATGTGCAACCTGGGCCTAACTTTTATTGTCTTGGTTTTTTTTTTTTCAATAGGCTTTCCAGTTTTCATCAGAACGCCCATGCAATATCTACATTATCGGTGGCAATATGCTTATATTTCACCATCAAAATAGAGCCAGGGAACAAGACTACTGTGGTGAAATTAGCAGGCTGTGGCCATAATTTCATGTTTTTCCTCAATAGCTTTTTCTTTTTGTCAACCTATTTCTGGGGAAATTGATTCATTTTAATCTGGGGCCATATCCTCACCTTGCACGAGCTTTCTTTTTGGGGAAAAATACCGACTTTATGGGTAAATAAGGAGCCAGAGGCCCAAATTTCAGGTTTTTTCTCAATAGCTTTTTCAAATGTCAACCTATTTCAGGGGAAATTGCTTCATTTTAATCTGGGGCCATATCCTCACCTTGCACAAGCTTTCTTTTTGGGGAAAAATCCCGACTTTATGGGTAAATAAGGACCCAGAGGCCCAAATTTCAGGTTTTTTCTCAATAGCTTTTTCAAATGTCAACCTATTTCAGGGGAAATTGCTTCAATTTAATCTGGGGCCATATCCTCACCTTGCACAAGCTTTCTTTTTGGGGAAAAATCCCAACATCAGGTTTAGATAAGGAGCCAGAGGCCCAAATTTCATGTTTTTTTTCTCAATAGCTTTTTCAAATGTCAACCTATTTCAGGGGAAATTGCTTCATTTTAATCTGGGGCCATATCCTCACCTTGCACGAGTTTTCTTTTTGGGGAAAAATCCAGACTTTATGGATAAATAAGGAGCCAGAGGCCCAAATTTCAGGTTTTTTCTCAATAGCTTTTTCAAATGTCAA
Organism: Thalassophryne amazonica; assembly: GCF_902500255.1. NCBI lineage: Eukaryota > Metazoa > Chordata > Actinopteri > Batrachoidiformes > Batrachoididae > Thalassophryne > Thalassophryne amazonica. The sequence continues at coordinate 94,846,607 of NC_047105.1, read as the reverse complement.
CCTATTTTTGGGAAAATTGCTTCATTTTAATCTGGGGCCATATCCTCACCTTGCACGAGCTTACTTTTGCGGGAAAAATCACGACTTTATGGGTAAATAAGGAGCCAGAGGCCCAAATTTCAGGTTTTTTCTCAATAGCTTTTTCAAATGTCAACCTATTTCAGGGGAAATTGCTTCAATTTAATCTGGGGCCACATCCTCACCTTGCACAAGCTTTCGTTTTGGGGAAAAATCCCAACATCAGGGTTAAATAAAGCACCAGAGGCCCAAATTTCAGGTTTTTCCTCAATAGCGTTTTCAAATGTCAACATATTTCAGGGGAAATTGCTTCATTTTAATCTGGGGCCATATCCTCACCTTGCACGAGCTTTCTTTTTGGGGAAAAATCCCGACTTTATGGATAAATAAGGAGCCAGAGGCCCAAATTTCAGGTTTTTTCTCAATAGCTTTTTCAAATGTCAGCCTATTTCTGGGGAAATTGCTTCATTTTAATCTGGGGCCATATCCTCACCTTGCATGAGCTTTCTTTTTGGGGAAAAGTCCCAACATCAGGGTTAAATAAGGCGCCAGAGGCCCAAATTTCAGGTTTTTCTTCAATAACTTTTTCAAATGTCAACCTATTTCTGGGGAAATTGCTTTAATTCAATCTGGGGCCATATCCTCACCTTGCACGAGCTTTCTTTTTGGGGAAAAATCCCAACATCAGGGTTAAATAAGGTGCCAGAGGCCCAAATTTCAGGTTTTTCCTCAATAGCTTTTTCAAATGTCAACCTATTTCAGGGGAAATTGCTGTAATTTAATCTGAGGCCATATCCTCACCTTGCACAAGCTTTCTTTATGGGGAAAAATCCCAACATCAAGGTTAAATAATCAATCAATCAATTTTATTTATATAGCGCCAAATCACAACAAACAGTTGCCCCAAGGAGCTTTATATTGTAAGGCAAAGCCATACAATAATTACGTAAAAACCCCAACGGTCAAAACGACCCCCTGTGAGCAAGCACTTGGCGACAGTGGGAAGGAAAAACTCCCTTTTAACAGGAAGAAACCTCCAGCAGAACCAGGCTCAGGGAGGGGCAGTATTCTGCTGGGACTGGTTGGGGCTGAGGGAGAGAACCAGGAAAAAGACATGCTGTGGAGGGGAGCAGAGATCAATCACGAATGATTAAATGCAGAGTGGTGCATACAGAGCAAAAAGAGAAAGAAACACTCAGTGCATTATGGGAACCCCCCAGCAGTCTAAGTCTATAGCAGCATAACTAAGGGATGGTTCAGGGTCGCCAGAGGCACTTTATGGATAAATAAGGAGCCAGAGGCCCAAATTTCAGGTTTTTCCTCAATAGCTTTTTCAAATGTCATCCTATTTCAGGGGAAATTGCTTCATTTTAATCTGGGGCCATATCCTAACCTTGCATGAGTTTTCTTTTTGGGGAAAAATCCCAACATTAGGGTTAAATAAGGAGCCAGAGGCCCGAATTTCAGGTTTTTTCTCAATAGCTTTTTCAAATGTCAACCTATTTCAGGGGAAATTGCTGTAATTTAATCTGGGGCCATATCTTCACCTTGCACAAGCTTTCTTTTTGGGGAAAAATACCAACATCAGGGTTAAATAAGGCGCCAGAGGCCCAAATTTCATGTTTTTCCTCAATATCTTGTTCAAATGTCATCCTATTTCAGGGGAAATTGCTTCAGTTTAATCTGGGGCCATATCCTCACCTTGCACGAGTTTTCTTTTTGGGGAAAAATCCCGACTTTATGGATAAATACGGAGCCAGAGGCCCAAATTTCAGGTTTTTTCTCAATAGCTTTTTCAAATGTCAACCTATTTCAGGGGAAATTGCTTCATTTTAATATGGGGCCATATCCTCACCTTGCACGAGTTTTCTTTTTGGGGAAAAATCCCAATATTAGGGTTAAATAAGGAGCCAGAGGCCCATATTTCAGGTTTTTCCTCAATATCTTTTTCAAATGTCAACCTATTTCAGGGGAAATTGCTGTAATTTAATCTGGAGCCATATCCTCGCCTTGCACAAGCTTTCTTTTTGTGGAAAAATCCCAACATCAGGGTTAAATAAGGCACCAGAGGCACAAATTTCATGTTTTTTCTCAATAGCTTTTTCAAATGTTAACCTATTTTTGGGAAAATTGCTTCATTTTAATCTGGGGCCATATCCTCACCTTGCACGAGCTTTCTTTTTGGGGAAAAATCCCGACTTTATGGGTAAATAAGGAGCCAGAGGCCCAAATTTCAGGTTTTTTCTCAATAGCTTTTTCAAATGTCAACCTATTTCAGGGGAAATTGCTGTAATTTAATCTGGGGCCATATCCTCACCTTGCACAAGCTTTCTTTTTGGGGAAAAATCCCAACATCAAGGTTAAATAAGGTGCCAGACGCCCAAATTTCATGTTTTTCTTCAATAGCTTTTTCAAATGTCAACCCATTTCTGGGGAAATTGCTTCATTTTAATCTGGGGCCATATCCTCACCCTGCACGAGTTTTCTTTTTGGGGAAAAATCCCAACATTAGGGTTAAATAAGGAGCCAGAGGCCCAAATTTCAGGTTTTTATTCAATAGCTTTTTCAAATCTCAACCTATTTCTGGGGAAATTGCTTCATTTTAATCTGGGGCCATATCCACACCTTGCATGAGCTTTCTTTTTGGGGAAAAATACCAACATCAGGGTTAAATAAGGCGCCAGAGGCCCAAATTTCATGTTTTTCCTCAATAGCTTGTTCAAATGTCATCCTATTTCAGGGGAAATTGCTTCAGTTTAATCTGGGGCCATATCCTCACCTTGCACGAGGTTTCTTTTTGGGGAAAAAATCCCAACATTAGGGTTAAATAAAGCGCCAGAGGCCCAAATTTCATGTTTTTCTTCAATAGCTTTTTCAAATGTCAACCTATTTCTGGGGACATTGCTTCATTTTAATCTGGAGCCATATCCACACCTTGCACGAGCTTTCTTTTTGGGGAGAAATCCCAACATCAGGGATAAATAAGGCGCCAGAGGCCCAAATTTCAGGTTTTTCTTCAATAGCTTTTTGAAATGTCAACCTATTTCTGGGGAAATTGCTTTAATTCAATCTGGGGCCATATTCTCACATTGCACAAGTTTTCGTTTTGGGAAAAAATCCCAACATCAGGGTTAAATAAGGTGACAGAGGCCCAAATTTCAGGTTTTTTCTCAATAGCTTTTTCAAATGTCAACCTATTTCAGGGGAAATTGCTTCATTTTAATATGGGGCCATATCCTCACCTTGCACGAGTTTTCTTTTTGGGGAAAAATCCCAACATTAGGGTTAAATAAGGAGCCAGAGGCCCATATCTCAGGTTTTTCCTCAATATCTTTTTCAAATGTCAACCTATTTCAGGGGAAATTGCTGTAATTTAATCTGGGGCCATATCCTCGCCTTGCACAAGCTTTCTTTTTGTGGAAAAATCCCAACATCAGGGTTAAATAAGGCACCAGAGGCACAAATTTCATGTTTTTTCTCAATAGCTTTTTCAAATGTCAACCTATTTTTGGGAAAATTGCTTCATTTTAATCTGGGGCCATATCCTCACCTTGCACGAGCTTTCTTTTTGGGGAAAAATCCCGACTTTATGGGTAAATAAGGAGCCAGAGGCCCAAATTTCAGGTTTTTTCTCAATAGCTTTTTCAAATGTCAACCTATTTCAGGGGAAATTGCTGTAATTTAATTTGGGGCCATATCCTCACCTTGCACGAGCTTTCTTTTTGGGGAAAAATCCCAACATTAGGGTTAAATAAGGAGCCAGAGGCCCATATTTCAGGTTTTTCCTCAATATCTTTTTCAAATGTCAACCTATTTGTGGGGAAATTGCTTTAATTCAATCTGGGGTCATATCCTCACCTTGCACAAGCTTTCTTTTTGGGGAAAAATCCCAACATCAAGGTTAAATAAGGCGCCAGACGCCCAAATTTCATGTTTTTCTTCAATAGCTTTTTCAAATGTCAACCCATTTCTGGGGAAATTGCTTCATTTTAATCTGGGGCCATATCCTCACCTTGCACGAGTTTTCTTTTTGGGGAAAAATCCCAACATTAGGGTTAAATAAGGAGCCAGAGGCCCAAATTTCAGGTTTTTATTCAATAGCTTTTTCAAATCTCAACCTATTTCTGGGGAAATTGCTTCATTTTAATCTGGGGCCATATCCACACCTTGCATGAGCTTTCTTTTTGGGGAAAAATACCAACATCAGGGTTAAATAAGGCGCCAGAGGTCCAAATTTCAGGTTTTTCTTCAATAGCTTTTTCAAATGTCAACCTATTTCAGGGGAAATTGCTTTAATTCAATCTGGGGCCATATCTTCACCTTGCACAAGCTTTCGTTTTGGGAAAAAAATCCCAACATCAGGGTTAAATAAGGTGCCAGAGGTCCAAATTTCATGTTTTTCCTCAATAGCTTGTTCAAATGTCATCCTATTTCAGGGGAAATTGCTTCAGTTTAATCTGGGGCCATATCCTCACCTTGCACATGGTTTCTTTTTTTGGAAAAAATCCCAACATTAGGGTTAAATAAAGCGCCAGAGGCCCAAATTTCATGTTTTTCTTCAATAGCTTTTTCAAATGTCAACCTATTTCTGGGGAAATTGCTTCATTTTAATCTGGGGCCATATCCACACCTTGCATGAGCTTTCTTTTTGGGGAAAAATCCCAACATCAGGGTTAAATAAGGTGCCAGAGGTCCAAATTTCATGTTTTTCCTCAATAGCTTGTTCAAATGTCATCCTATTTCAGGGGAAATTGCTTCAGTTTAATCTGGGGCCATATCCTCACCTTGCACAAGGTTTCTTTTTGGGGAAAAAATCCCAACATTAGGGTTAAATAAAGCGCCAGAGGCCCAAATTTAATGTTTTTCCTCAATAGCTTTTTCAAATGTCAACCTATTTCAGGGGAAATTGCTGAAATTTAATCTGGGGCCATATCCTCACCTTGCACGAGCTTTCTTTTTGGGGAAAAATCCCAACATTAGGGTTAAATAAGGAGCCAGAGGCCCATATTTCAGGTTTTTCCTCAATATCTTTTTCAAATGTCAACCTATTTCAGGGGAAATTGCTGTAATTTAATCTGGGGCCATATCCTCACCTTGCACGAGCTTTCTTTTTGGGGAAAAATCCCAACATTAGGGTTAAATAAGGAGCCAGAGGCCCATATTTCAGGTTTTTCCTCAATATCTTTTTCAAATGTCAACCTATTTGTGGGGAAATTGCTTTAATTCAATCTGGGGTCATATCCTCACCTTGCACAAGCTTTCTTTTTGGGGAAAAATCCCAACATTAGGGTTAAATAAGGAGCCAGAGGCCCATATTTCAGGTTTTTCCTCAATATCTTTTTCAAATGTCAACCTATTTGTGGGGAAATTGCTTTAATTCAATCTGGGGTCATATCCTCACCTTGCACAAGCTTTATTTTGGGGAAAAATCCCAACATCAAGGTTAAATAAGGCGCCAGACGCCCAAATTTCATGTTTTTCTTCAATAGCTTTTTCAAATGTCAACCCATTTCTGGGGAAATTGCTTCATTTAATCTGGGGCCATATCCTCACCTTGCACGAGTTTTCTTTTTGGGGAAAAATCCAACATTAGGGTTAAATAAGGAGCCAGAGGCCCAAATTTCAGGTTTTTATTCAATAGCTTTTTCAAATCTCAACCTATTTCTGGGGAAATTGCTTAATTTAATCTGGGGCCATATCCTACACCTTGCATGAGCTTTCTTTTTGGGGAAAAATACCAACATCAGGGTTAAATAAGGCGCCAGAGGTCCAAATTTCAGGTTTTTCCTTCAATAGCTTTTTCAAATGTCAACCTATTTCAGGGGAAATTGCTTTAATTCAATCTGGGGCCATATCTTCACCTTGCACAAGCTTTCGTTTTGGGGAAAAAATCCCAACATCAGGGTTAAATAAGGTGCCAGAGGTCCCAAATTTCATGTTTTTCCTCAATAGCTTGTTCAAATGTCATCCTATTTCAGGGGAAATTGCTTCAGTTTAATCTGGGGCCATATCCTCACCTTGCACAAGGTTTCTTTTTGGGGAAAAAATCCCAACATTAGGGTTAAATAAAGCGCCAGAGGCCCAAATTTCATGTTTTTCTTCAATAGCTTTTTCAAATGTCAACCTATTTCTGGGGAAATTGCTTCATTTTAATCTGGGGCCATATCCACACCTTGCATGAGCTTTCTTTTTGGGGAAAAATCCCAACATCAGGGTTAAATAAGGTGCCAGAGGTCCAAATTTCATGTTTTTCCTCAATAACTTGTTCAAATGTCATCCTATTTCAGGGGAAATTGCTTCAGTTTAATCTGGGGCCATATCCTCACCTTGCACAAGGTTTCTTTTTGGGGAAAAAATCCCAACATCAGGGTTAAATAAGGCGCCAGAGGCCCAAATTTCAGGTTTTTCTTCAATAGCTTTTTCAATGTCAACCCATTTCTGGGGAAATTGCTTTATTTTAATTTTGGGCCATATCCTCACCTTGCACTAGCTTTCTTTTTGAGGAAAAATCCCAACATCAGGGTTAAATAAGGCGCCAGAGGCCCACATTTCAGGTTTTTCTTCAATAGCTTTTCCAAATGTTAACCTATTTCTGGGGAAATTGCTTCATTTTAATCTGGGGCCATATCCACACCTTGCATGAGCTTTCCTTTTGGGGAAAAATCCCAACATCAGGGATAAATAAGGCGCCAGAGGCCCAAATTTCATGTTTTTCTTCAATAGCTTTTTCAAATGTCAACCCATTTCTGGGGAAATTGCTTCATTTTAATCTGGGGCCATATCCTCACCTTGCACGAGTTTTCTTTTTGGGGAAAAATCCCAACATTAGGGTTAAATAAGGAGCCAGATGCCCAAATTTCAGGTTTTTATTCAATAGATTTTTCAAATGTCAACCTATTTCAGGAGAAATTGCTGTAATTTAATCTAGGGCCATATCCTCACCTTGCACGAGCTTTCTTTTTGGGGAAAAATCCCTACATCAATGTTAAATAAGGTGCCAGAGGCCCAAATTTCAGGTTTTTCCTAAATAGCTTTTTCAAATGTCACCCTATTTCTGGGGAAATTGCTTTAATTCAATATGGGGCCATATCCTCCCCTTGCACGAGTTTTCTTTTTGGGGAAAAATCCCAACATTAGGGTTAGATAACGCGCCAGAGGCCCAAATTTCAGGTTTTTATTCAATAGCTTTTTCAAATCTCAACCTATTTCTGGGGAAATTGCTTCATTTTAATCTGGGGCCATATCCACACCTTGCATGAGCTTTCTTTTTGGGGAAAAATCCCAACATCAGGGTTAAATAAGGCGCCAGAGGCCCAAATTTCAGGTTTTTCTTCAATAGCTTTTTCAAATGTCAACCTATTTCTGGGGAAATTGCTTTAATTCAATCTGGGGCCATATCTTCACCTTGCACAAGCTTTCGTTTTGGGAAAAAATCCCAACATCAGGGTTAAATAAGGTGCCAGAGGTCCATATTTCATGTTTTTCCTCAATAGCTTGTTCAAATGTCATCCTATTTCAGGGGAAATTGCTTCATTTTAATCTGGGGCCATATCCACACCTTGCACGAGCTTTCTTTTTGGGGAGAAATCCCAACATCAGGGTTAAATAAGGCGCCAGAGGCCCAAATTTCAGGTTTTTCTTCAATAGCTTTTTGAAATGTCAACCTATTTCTGGGGAAATTGCTTTAATTCAATCTGGGGCCATATCCTCACCTTGCACAAGTTTTCGTTTTGGGAAAAAATCCCAACATCAGGGTTAAATAAGGTGCCAGAGGCCCAAATTTCAGGTTTTTCCCTCAATAGCTTTTTCAAATGTCATCCTATTTCAGGGGAAATTGCTTCATTTTAATCTGGGGCCATATCCTCACCTTGCATAAGTATTCTTTTTGGGGAAAAGTCCCAACATCAGGGTTAAATAAGGCGCCAGAGGCCCAAATTTCATGTTTTTTCTCAATAGCTTTTTCAAATGTCAACCTATTTCTGGGGAAATTGCTTTAATTCAATCTGGGGCCATATCCTCACCTTGCACGAGCTTTCTTTTTGGGGAAAAATCCCAACATCAGTGTTAAATAAGGTGCCAGAGGCCCAAATTTCATGTTTTTCCTCAATAGCTTTTTCAAATGTCAACCTATTTCAGGGGAAATTGCTTCATTTTAATCTGGGGCCATATCGTCCCCTTGCACAAGCTTTCTTTTTGGGGAAAAATCCCGACTTATGGATAAATAAGGAGCCAGAGGCCCAAATTTCAGGTTTTTTCTCAATAGCTTTTTCAAATGTCAACCCATTTCTGGGGAAATTGCTTCATTTTAATTTTGGGCCATATCCTCACCTTGCACAAGCATTCTTTTTGGGGAAAAATCCCAACCTCAGGGTTAAATAAGGCGCCAGAGGCCCAAATTTCAGGTTTTTCTTCAATAGCTTTTTCAAATGTCAACCTATTTCTGGGGAAATTGCTTCATTTTAATCTGGGGCCATATCCACACCTTGCACTAGCTTTCTTTTTGGGGAAACATCCCAACATCAGGGTTAAATAAGGCACCAGAGGCCCAAATTTCAGGTTTTTCTTCAATAGCTTTTCCAAATGTCAACCTATTTCTGGGGAAAGTGCTTTAATTCAATCTGGGGCCATATCCTCACCTTGCACAAGCTTTCTTTTTGGGAAAAAATCCCAACATCAGGGTTAAATAAGGTGCCAGAGGCCCAAATTTCAGGTTTTTCCTTAATAGCTTTTTCAAATGTCATCCTATTTCAGGGGAAATTGCTTCACTTTAATCTGGGGCCATATCCTCACCTTGCACGTGTTTTGTTTGGGGGGGGGAAATCTCAACATTAGGGTTAAATAAGGAGCCAGAGGCCCAAATTTCAGGTTTTTCCCTCAATAGCTTTTTCAAATGTCAACCTATTTCAGGGGAAATTGCTGTAATTTAATCTGGGGCCATATCCTCAGCCTTGCATGATCTTCATTTTGGGGAAAAATCCCAATAGCAGGGTTAAATAAGGCGCCAGAGGCCCACATTTCAGGTTTTTTCTTCAATAGCTTTTCCAAATGTTAACCTATTTCGGGGAAATTGCTTCATTTTAATCTGGGGCCATATCGTCCCCTTGCACGAGCTTTCTTTTTGGGGAAAAAATCCCGACTTTATGGATAAATAAGGAGCCAGAGGCCCACATTTCAGGTTTTTTCTTCAATAGCTTTTCCAATGTTAACCTATTTCTGGGGAAAATTGCTTTAATTCAATCTGGGGGCCATATCCTCACCTTGCACAAGCTTTCTTTTGGGGGGAAAAATCCCAACATCAGGTTAAATAAGGCGCACAGAGGCCCAATTTCATGTTTTTTTTTCAATAGCTTTTTCAAATGTCAACCTATTTCTGGGGAAATTGCTTTAATTCAATCTGGGGCCATACTCACCTTACACAAGCTTTCTTTTAGGGAAGAAATCCCAACATCAGGGTTAAATAAGGTGCCAGAGGCCCAAATTTCAAATTTTCCTCAATAGCTTTTTCAAATGTCAACCTATTTCAGGGGAAATTGCTTCATTTTAATCTGGGGCCATATCCTCACCTTGCACGAGTTTTTTTTTTTTTTTTGGGGGGGGGGGGGGGGGGAATCTCAACATTAGGGTTAAATAAGGCGCCAGAGTCGCAAACTTTAGGTTTTTTTCTCAATAGCTTTTCAAATGTCAACCTATTTTTGGGGAAATTGCTTCATTTTAATCTGGGGCCATATCCTCACCTTGCACGAGCTTTCTTTTTGGGGAAAAATCCCGACGTTATGGGTAACTAAGGAGCCAAAGGCCCAAATTTCAGGTTTATTCTCAATAGCTTTTTCAAATGTCAACCTATTTCAGGGGAAATTGCTTCAATTTAATCTGGGGCCATATCCTCACCTTGCACAAGTTTTCTTTTTGGGGAAAAATCCCAACATCAGGGTTAAATAAAGTGCCAGAGGCCCAAATTTCAGGTTTTTCCTCAATACCTTTTTCAAATGTCATCCTATTTCAGGGGAAATTGCTTCATTTTAATCTGGGGCCATATTCTCACCTTGCACGAGTTTTCTTTTTGGGGAAAAATCCCAACATTAGGGTTAAATAAGGAGCCAGAGGCCCAAATTTCAGGTTTTCCTCAATAGCTTTTTCAAATGTCAACCTATTTCAGGGGAAATTGCTGTAATTTAATCTGGGGCCATATCCTCACCTTGCACGAGCTTTTTTTTGGGGGAAAAATCCCAATATCAGGGTTAAATAAGGCGCCAGAGTCCCACATTTCAGGTTTTTCTTCAATAGCTTTTCCAAATGTTAACCTATTTCAGGGGGAAATTGCTTCATTTTAATCTGGGGCCATATCGTCCCCTTGCACGAGCTTTCTTTTGGGGAAAAATCCCGACTTTGTGGATAAATAAGGAGCCAGAGGCCCACATTTCAGGTTTTTCTTCAATAGCTTTTCCAAATGTTAACCTATTTCTGGGGAAATTGCTTTAATTCAATCTGGGGCCATATCCTCACCTTGCACGAGCTTTCTTTTGGGGGGAAAAATCCCAACATCAGGGTTAAATAAGGCGCCAGAGGCCCAAATTTCATGTTTTTTTTCAATAGCTTTTTCAAATGTCAACCTATTTCTGGGGAAATTGCTTTAATTCAATCTGGGGCCATATCCTCACCTTACACAAGCTTTCTTTTTGGGAAGAAATCCCAACGTCAGGGTTAAATAAGGTGCCAGAGGCCCAAATTTCAAATTTTCCTCAATAGCTTTTTCAAATGTCAACCTATTTCAGGGGAAATTGCTTCATTTTAATCTGGGGCCATATCCTCACCTTGCACGAGTTTTTTTTTTTTTTTTTTTGGGGGGGGGGGGGAATCTCAACATTAGGGTTAAATAAGGAGCCAGAGGCCCAAATTTCAGGTTTTTCCTCAATAGCTTTTTTAAATGTCAACCTATTTCAGGGGAAATTGCTGTAATTTAATCTGGGGCCATATCCTCGCCTTGCACAAGGTTTCTTTTTGGGGAAAAATCCCAATATCAGGGTTAAATAAAGCGCCAGAGGCCCAAATTTCATGTTTTTCCTCAATAGCTTTTTCAAATGTCAACCTATTTCAGGGGACATTGCTTCATTTTAATCTGGGGCCATATCCTCCCCTTGCACGAGCTTTCTTTTTGGGGAAAAATCCAGAATTATGGATAAATAAGGAGCCAGTGGCCCAAATTTCAGGTTTTTTCTCAATAGCTTTTTCAAATGTCAACCTATTTCTGGGGAAATTGCTTTAATTCAATCTGGAGCCATATCCTCACCTTGCACAAGCTTTCTTTTTGGGGAAAAATCCCAACATCAGGGTTAAATAATGTGCCAGAGGCCCAAATTTCAGGTTTTTCCTCAATAGCTTTTTCAAATGTCAACCTATTTCGGAGGGAAATTGCTGTAATTTAATCTGGGGCCATATCCTCACCTTGCACGAGCTTTCTTTTTGGGGAAAAATCCCGACGTTATGGGTAACTAAGGAGCCAGAGGCCCAAATTTCAGGTTTATTCTCAATAGCTTTTTCAAATGTCAACCTATTTCAGGGGAAATTGCTTCAATTTAATCTGGGGCCATATCCTCACCTTGCATGAGCTTTCTTTTGGGGGAAAAGTCCCAGCATCAGGGTTAAATAAGGCGCCAGAGGCCCAAATTTCAGGTTTTTCTTCAATAGCTTTTCAAATGGCAACCTATTTCTGGGGAAATTGCTGTAATTTAATCTGGGGCCATATCCTCACCTTGCACGAGCTTTCTTTTTGGGGAAAAATCCCAACATCAAGGTTAAATAAGGTGCCAGAGGCCCAAATTTCATGTTTTTCCTCAATAGCTTTTTCAAATGTCAACCTATTTCAGGGGAAATTGCTTCATTTTAATCTGGGGCCATATCCTCCCCTTGCACGAGCTTTCTTTTTGGGGAAAAATCCCAACATCAGGGTTAAATAAAGGCGCCAGAGGCCCAAATTTCAGGTTTTTCCTCAATACCTTTTTCAAATGTCATCCTATTTCAGGGGAAATTGCTTCATTTTAATCTGGGGCCATATTCCTCACCTTGCACGAGCTTTCTTTTTGGGGAAAAATCCCGACTTTATGGATTAAATAAGGAGCCAGAGGCCCAAATTTCAGGTTTTTTCTCAATAGCTTTTTCAAATGTCAACCTATTTCTGGGGAAATTGCTTTAATTTTAATCTGGGGCCATATCCTCACCTTGCATGAGCTTTCTTTTGGGGAAAAGTCCCAGCATCAGGGTTAAATAAGGAGCCAGAGGCCCAAATTTCAGCTTTTCTTCAATAGCTTTTTCAAATGGCAACCTATTTCTGGGGAAATTGCTGTAATTTAATCTGGGGCCATATCCTCACCTTGCACGAGCTTTCTTTTTGGGGAAAAATCCCAACATCAAGGTTAAATAAGGTGCCAGAGGCCCAATTTCATGTTTTTCCTCAATAGCTTTTTCAAATGTCAACCTATTTCAGGGGACATTGCTTCATTTAATCTGGGGCCATATCCTCCCCTTGCACAAGCTTTCTTTTTGGGGAAAAAATCCCTGAATTTATGGATAAATAAGGAGCCAGTGGCCCAAATTTCAGGTTTTTTCTCAATAGCTTTTTCAAATGTCAACCTATTTCTGGGGAAATTGCTTTAATTCAATCTGGGGCCATATCCTCACCTTGCACGAGCTTTCTTTTGGGGAAAAATCCCAACATCAGGGTTAAATAATGTGCCAGAGGCCCAAATTTCAGGTTTTTCCTCAATAGCTTTTTCAAATGTCAACCTATTTCAGGGAAATTGCTGTAATTTAATCTGGGGCCATATCCTCACCTTGCACGAGCTTTCTTTTTGGGGAAAAATCCCGACGTTATGGGTAACTAAGAAGCCAGAGGCCCAAATTTCAGGTTTATTCTCAATAGCTTTTTCAAATGTCAACCTATTTCAGGGGAAATTGCTTCAATTTAATCTGGGGCCATATCCTCACTTTGCACAAGTTTTCTTTTTGGGGAAAAATCCCAACATCAGGGTTTAAATAAAGCGCCAGAGGCCCAAATTTCAGGTTTTTCCTCAATACCTTTTTCAAATGTCATCCTATTTCAGGGGAAATTGCTTCATTTTAATCTGGGGCCATATTCGCACCTTGCACGAGTTTTCTTTTTGGGGAAAAATCCCAACATTAGGGTTAAATAAGGAGCCAGAAGCCCAAATTTCAGGTTTTTCCTCAATATCTTTTTCAAATGTCAACCTATTTCAGGGGAAATTGCTGTAATTTAATCTGGGGCCATATCCTTGCCTTGCACGAGCTTTCTTTTTGGGGAAAAATCCCAATATCAGGGTTAAATAAAGTGCCAGAGGCCAAAATTTCATGTTTTTCCTCAATATCTTTTTCAAATGTCAACCTATTTCAGGGGAAATTGCTTCATTTTAATCTGGGGCCATATCGTCCCCTTGCACGTGCTTTCTTTTTGGGGAAAAAATCCCGACTTTATGGATAAATAAGGAGCCAGAGGCCCAAATTTCAGGTTTTTTCTCAATAGCTTTTTCAAATGTCAACCTATTTCTGGGGAAATTGCTTCATTTTAATCTGGGGCCATATCCTCACCTTGCATGAGCTTTCTTTTGGGGGAAAGGTCCCAGCATCAGGGTTAAATAAGGCGCCAGAGGCCCAAATTTCAGGTTTTTCTTCAATAGCTTTTTCAAATGTCAACCCATTTCTGGGGAAATTGCTTTATTTTAATTTTGGGCCATATCCTCACCTTGCACTAGCTTTCTTTTTGAGGAAAAAATCCCAACATCAGGGTTAAATAAGGCGCCCAGAGGCCCACATTTCAGGTTTTTCAGCAATAGCTTTTTCAAATGTCAACCTATTTCTGGGGAAATTGCTTCATTTTAATCTGGGGCCATATCCACACCTTGCATGAGCTTTCTTTTTGGGGAAAAATCCCAACATCAGGGTTAAATAAGGAGCCAGAGGCCCAAATTTCAGGTTTTTCCTCAATAGCTTTTTCAAATGTCAACCTATTTCAGGGGAAATTGCTTTAATTCAATCTGGGGACATATCCTCACCTTGCACAAGCTTTCTTTTTGGGGAAAAAATCCCAACATTAGGGTTAAATAAGGAGCCAGAGGCCCAAATTTCAGGTTTTTCCTCAATAGCTTTTTCAAATGTCAACCTATTTCAGGGGAAATTGCTGTAATTTAATCTGGGGCCATATCCTCACCTTGCATGAAGCTTTCTTTTTGGGGAAAAATCCCAACATTCAGGTTAAATAAGGAGCCAGAGGCCCAAATTTCAGGTTTTTCCTCAATAGCTTTTTCAAATGTCAACCTATTTCAGGGGAAATTGCTTTAATTTAATCTGGGGCCATATCCTCACCTTGCACAAGCTTTCTTTTTGGGGAAAAATCCCAACATTAGGGTTAAATAAGGAGCCAGAGGCCCAAATTTCAGGTTTTTCCTCAATAGCTTTTTCAAATGTCAACCTATTTCAGGGGAAATTGCTTTAATTCAATCTGGGGCCATATCCTCACCTTGCACAAGCTTTCTTTTTGGGGAAAAATCCCAACATTAGGGTTAAATAAGGAGCCAGAGGCCCAAATTTCAGGTTTTTCCTCAATAGCTTTTTCAAATGTCAACCTATTTCAGGGGGAAATTGCTTTAATTTAATCTGGGGCCATATCCTCACCTTGCACGAGCTTTCTTTTTGGGGAAAAATCCCAACATTAGGGTTAAATAAGGAGCCAGAGGCCCAAATTTCAGGTTTTTCCTCAATAGCTTTTTCAAATGTCAACCTATTTCAGGGGAAATTGCTGTAATTTAATCTGGGGCCATATCCTCACCTTGCATGACCTTTCTTTTTGGGGAAAAATCCCAACATTAGGGTTAAATAAGGAGCCAGAGGCCCAAATTTCAGGTTTTTCCTCAATAGCTTTTTCAAATGTCAACATATTTCAGGGGAAATTGCTTTAATTTAATCTGGGGACATATCCTCACCTTGCACAAGCTTTCTTTTTGGGGAAAAATCCCAACATTAGGGTTAAATAAGGAGCCAGAGGCCCAAATTTCATGTTTTTTCCTCAATAGCTTTTTCAAATGTCACCTATTTCAGGGGAATTGCTTTAATTTAATCTGGGGACATATCCTCACCTTGCACGAGCTTTCTTTTGGGGAAAAAATCCCAACATTAGGGTTAAATAAGGAGCCAGAGGCGCACAAATTTCAGGTTTTTCCTCAATAGCTTTTTCAAATGTCAACCTATTTCAGGGTAGATTGCTGTAATTTAATCTGGGGCCATATCCTCACCTTGCATGACCTTTCTTTTTGGGGAAAAAGTCCAACATTAGGGTTAAACAAGGAGCCAGAGCCCCAAATTTCAGGTATTTCCTCAATAACTTTTTCAAATGTCAACCTATTTCAGGGGAAATTGCTGTAATTTAATCTGGGGCCATATCCTCACCTTGCACAAGATTTCTTTTTGGGGAAAAAGTCCAACATTAGGGTTAAATAAGGAGCCAGAGGCCCAAATTTCAGGTTTTTCCTCAATAGCTTTTTCAAATGTCAACCTATTTCAGGGGAAATTGCTGTAATTTAATCTGGGGCCATATCCTCGCCTTGCACAAGCTTTCTTTTTGGGGAAAAATCCCAACATCAGGGTTAAATAAGGAGCCAGAGGCCCAAATTTCATGTTTTTCCTCAATAGCTTTTTCAAATGTCAACCTATTTCAGGGGAAATTGCTTCATTTAATCTGGGGCCATATCCGTCCCCTTGCACAAGCTTTCTTTTTGGGGAAAAAATCCCAACATTAGGGTTAAATAAGGAGCCAGAGGCCCAAATTTCATGTTTTTCCTCAATAGCTTTTTCAAATGTCAACCTATTTCATGGGAAATTGCTGTAATTTAATCTGGGGCCATATCCTCACCTTGCACGAGCTTTCTTTTTGGGGGAAAAATCCCAAAATCAGGTTTAAACAAGGCGCCAGAGGCCCAAATTTCAGGTTTTCTTCAATAGCTTTTTCAAATGTCAACCTATTTCTGGGGAAATTGCTTAATTTTAATTTTGGGCCATATCCTCACCTTGCACAAGCATTCTTTTTGGGGAAAAATCCCAACCTCAGGGTTTAAATAAGGCGCCAGAGGCCCAAATTTCAGGTTTTTCCTTCAATAGCTTTTTCAAATGTCAACCTATTTCTGGGGGAAATTGCTTCATTTTAATCTGGGGCCATATCCCACCTTGCACTAAGCTTTCTTTTTGGGGAAACATCCCAACATCAGGGTTAAATAAGGCACCAGAGGCCCAAATTTCAGGTTTTTCTTCAATAGCTTTTCCAAATGTCAACCTATTTCTGGGGAAATTGCTTTAATTCAATCTGGGGCCATATCCTCACTTGCACAAGCTTTCTTTTTGGGAAAAAAATCCCAACATTAGGGTTAAATAAGGAGCCAGAGCCCAAATTTCAGGTTTTCCTCAATAGCTTTTTCAAATGTCAACCTATTTCAGGGGAAATTGCTTTAATTTAATCTGGGGCCATATCCTCACCTTGCACAAGCTTTCTTTTTGGGGAAAAATTCCAACATTAGGGTTAAATAAGGAGCCAGAGGCCCAAATTTCAGGTTTTTCCTCAATAGCTTTTTCAAATGTCAACCTATTTCAGGGGAAATTGCTGTAATTTAATCTGGGGCCATATCCTCACCTTGCACAAGCTTTCTTTTTGGGGAAAAATTCCAACATTAGGGTTAATAAGGAGCCAGAGGCCCAAATTTCAGGTTTTTCCTCAATAGCTTTTTCAAATGTCAACCTATTTCAGGGAAATTGCTGTAATTTAATCTGGGGCCATATCCTTCGCCTTGCACAAGCTTTCTTTTTGGGGAAAAATCCCAACATCAGGGTTAAGAAGGAGCCAGAGGCCCAAATTTCATGTTTTTTCCTCAATAGCTTTTTCAAATGTCAACCTATTTCATGGGGAAATTGCTTTAATTTAATCTGGGGACCATATCCTCACCTTGCACAAGCTTTCTTTTTGGGGAAAAAATCCCAACATTCAGGGTTAAATAAGGAGCCAGAGGCCCAAATTTCATGTTTTTCCTCAATAGCTTTTTCAAATGTCAACCTATTTCAGGGGAAATTGCTGTAATTTAATCTGGGGCCATATCCTCACCTTGCACAGCTTTCTTTTTGGGGAAAATCCCAACATTCAGGGTTTAAATAAGGAGCCAGAGGCCCAAATTTCAGGTTTTTCCTCAATAGCTTTTCAAATGTCAACCTATTTCAGGGGAAATTGCTGTAATTTAATCTGGGGCCATATCCTCACCTTGCACGAGCTTTCTTTTTGGGGAAAAAGTCCAACATTAGGGTTAAATAAGGAGCCAGAGGCCCAAATTTCAGGTTTTTCCTCAATAGCTTTTTCAAATGTCAACCTATTTCAGGGGAAATTGCTTCATTTTAATCTGGGGCCATATCCTCAGCTTGCACAAACTTTCTTTTTGGGGATAACCATCCCAACATCAGGGTTAATAAGGCGCCAGAGGCCCAAATTTCACTGTTTTTCCTCAATAGCTTTTTCCAAGTGTCAGCCTATTTCGGGGAAATTGCTTCATTTTAATCTGGGGCCATATCCTCACCTTGCACAAACTTTCTTTTTGCGGGGAAAAATCCCAACATCAGGGTTAAATAAGGCGCAGGAGGCCCAAATTTCAGGTTTGTTCTCAATAGCTTTTTCAAATGTGAAACTATTTCAGGGAAAATTGCTTCATTTTAATCTGCTGACATATCTCCACCGTGCACAAGCTTTCTTTTTGTGGAACCAAAAATAAAGCATGACAAATTTTCATTTGAATTGTATTCTTCCTACTTTGTTTTATTGTACTTAAATAATTACACGTCATCTGCTTCTCAAATTTGTGACCTGTTTGCAGAGGACAATTTTTACACGGAGGAGAGAGAAGAGCTTTATTTGTCATTTATTGTCATTGGAACAAATCTTGGACACCTTACAGACTGCAGTGGAAAGTTAAGGCTGGTCATGACCATTCCCTTGTCAGAGAATCTGTGTGCTTCCTGTTTTGCTCAGCATTGTCAATCATACAATGTTACCTAAGAAATATAAACCCATTTAATGAGTACTCTGCAATACAAACTGTATTAATTCCGAACATACTACAACAGTGTTGTGTTGAATATATCTATATTAAACCAAAAGATCAGAGCAGTCTGTGTTTTTTATTGTGAGATGGAGGATCAGTGAAGCACAATGAGTAAGTTCTTCACATTAGGTATATGCAAAATGAGGTTCACAACCTCAAAGAAAACACATCTTTGAACCCTGGTCAAATATGTTTTGATATATATTGCATCCAAAGCGTCCCACAGTGAGCTGTCCTCTGCAGGACTCTCATTTACAATTACAGGTGCTGATAATTGAGGACTGCTGCTGAAAAAATAAATTAAAATTAAGTTGAGGTAAACAGACTCTAATGTGTAGACAGTTGTCTAATAAATAACAGCTCAGCTTTTGTTTTTCTAAAAAAAAGAAGTAATATATTGTCCTGGGGCAAGCACGTGGTATAGTGGTTTGCACTGTTGCCTCACAGCGAGAAGGTCATGGGTTCACTTCTCGCCTGTGTCCTTTCTGTGTGGAGTTCATGTTCTCCCTGTGTTTGCGTGGGTTTCCTCCGGGTGCTCCGGTTTCCTCCACATCCAAAGACACGCGGGTTAGGTGGACTGGGATCCTTTAAATTGTCCGTATGTGTGGCGAGTGGGTGTGACTGTGTTTGTTTGTCTGTTTGTTGCCCTGTGACAGACTGGCATCCTGTCCCGAGTGCACCCCGCCTCGCCCTCTATGACTGCTGGGATAGGCTCCAGCCCCCCGCGACCCTAAAGTGGACTAAGCGGTTGAGGATGACTGAGTATGTGTGATAAATTGGTGAAGAACAAAATGTCTATAGACTCAGGGATTTCATATAATAGATGAATAAAGTAACACTCCATGTTCTTGTTTACCCAGACTGTCTGGTGATGTGTGTCGGAGGTGCTACCACCACACCCTGTGTGAAGAAACCTCCATGGATGAGGAATATCTGTGCCCTGGGTGCCAATGATGCTGACCCTTGTCAAACACATTTAACAGGGAATGTTTTTTCCTGAATCTGTTGTGTGGTCTGCTAGATTTGGAAACACTTCATTGATTAGTTACTGATTGTTAGTTTGTCCATTTGTTGATTAAAGCATCTCATTGTAACATTGTTTTATTGAGTTTATTGTGACTACAATAGTTCTTGTTTATTTTTTTCATATAATGGTATAAATATTTATTTTACTATTGTACTTCTTGTCATGTTTGCAGTGGGTGTTTTATAATTATGAACAGTTTATTTAATAAATTCTTTTATATAGTCCTTAAATATGTTACAATCCTCTCACCCTTGTTATTCAATATGAACAATTTGAGTATTTGTGTTACCAGAGTGCCAGCTGGCTGTTGCTGTAGAGATGTAATTCTAAATAACTTAATGTAGGCTGACGATCTTGTTTTTGCTCCTTGTGTGAAGGGCGTTCAAAGGCTAGTAGATATTTGTTCTGAGTATGTGGTGCTGATGATATTTTGTACAAGTCTTCAACGTATGCTGTTGTTTAAAAACAGCTTTTTATGCCACTCAGTGAAGCGGGACCATCCCCCCCCAAACATAAAAAAAAAATCCAAGCAAGAATACTGGTGGTTAGTGCTTCGTTTGTGCATATTTGTGCTGTTAAAATTGTCATTTGTTCTGCTATGCTTTGGGAGATATTAAGGATTATTTTTTAGGTCATTCAGAGGTCACCATCCACCAGCTTGCTCCAAAATGAACCAGACTAGTTACTTTTTTAGTGCTTCATTTGTGTTGATTTGTGCGTTAAATTTTTCATTTGTGCTGCAATATTTTCTGAGATATCAAGAGTTTATGTACAGAGGATCACCATATCTGACCCTACTTGATTACGTCTTTGGTCTGCAACATTATAATGTGTTTATGTGTGTATAATAACATCTGAGGATGTTCAACCCTTGTTGTTGTTGGAAAATCTCTTTTTGAAATGACTTTGGTCTTTGTGTGTAAATTTTTAAAAGTCCCAGCTGACAAAATATAAAAAAACATTTTATTTAATAAATGATTTACCTTTTAATGAACTGTGCTTTATCTTTACTTCATTCAATACATTTCTGTCATAAGACTTACTCCAATGCTTGAAGGTTTATTTTGGAGTGTGGAGTGTTTTTTTGTAACTTTACTAAAAATGAACAGTATTAAGAGCATTCTATCTCTCCCATTAAAACTAAATAAAGCAGCGGTGTTTCACAACGAATCAACAAGTATTAAAAAAAAACAAACAAACAAAACAAACAAAAAAAACTTAAATGACCTTTGCACAATTTTACCATCTCAGTGGTTATTATTACAAGCCTCAAATAAATCTGATTTCAAGACACAGTAAACGGACTTGTGAAATACAGAGCTTTTAGTTAAAATACAGACTTAGCACATGGTTATACCTAGCATTTTCAAAATTGAACAAGTAATACTTTCATTGGCAAATGCACAAAGACGATGTGTGTGTAGCTTGCTGGAGACTGATTATGATTGTGTCTTCAGGCAGATTATATGGGCCAGAATTAATTTTTAGTGTGGATCCAATGTAATATTTTACCAAAAATAAAATCAAAACACGCCCCTAAACACAAGTCACTGCTTGGGTTGAAACAACAAAAAGCCCTGTAATTTCCAACGGTACATAAACGCCGGAGCAGCACACTCGCCTGTTCGTGCTGTGCGTGTGCCCGGTGTCTTATTTATCCATAAAGTCAGGATTTTTCCCCAAAAAGAAAGCCCGTGCAAGGTGAGGATATGGCCCCAGATTAAAATGAAGCAATTTCCCCTGAAATAGGATGACATTTGAAAAGCTATTGAGGAAAAACCTGAAATTTGGGCCTCTGGCTCCTTATTTAACCCTGATGTTGGGATTTTTCCCCAAAAAGAAAGCTTGTGCAAGGTGAGGATATGTCCCCAGATTAAAATAAAGCAATTTCCCCAGAAAAAAAGGATGATATTTGAAAAAGGTATTGAGGAAAAACCTGAAATTTGGGCCTCTGGCTCCTTATTTAACCCTGGTGTTGGGATTTTTCCCCAAAAAGAAAGCTTGTGCAAGGTGAGGATATGTCCCCAGATTAAAATAAAGCAATTTCCCCAGAAAAAAAGGATGATATTTGAAAAAGCTATTGAGGCAAAACATTAAATTTTGGCCTCTGGCTCCTTATTTAACCCTGATGTTGGGATTTTTCCCCAAAAAGAAAGCTTGTGCAAGGTGAGGATGTGGCCCCAGATTAAAATGAAGCAATTTCCCCTGAAACAGGTTGACATTTGAAAAAGCTATTGAGAAAAAACCTGAAATTTCGGCCTCTGGCTCCTTATTTAAACCTGATGTTGGGATTTTTCCCCAAAAAGAAAGCTCATGCAAGGTGAGGATATGGCCCCAGATTGAATTAATCAATCAATCAATTTTATTTATATAGCGCCAAATCACAACAAACAGTTGCCCCAAGGCGCTTTATTGTAAGGCAAGGCCATACAATAATCACGTAAAAACCCCAACGGTCAAAACGACCCCCTGTGAGCAAGCACTTGGCGACGGTGGGAAGGAAAAACTCCCTTTTAACAGGAAGAAACCTCCAGCAGAACCAGGCTCAGGGTGGGGCAGTCTTCTGCTGGGACATTTGAAAAAGCTATTGAGAAAAAACCTGAAATTTGGGCCTCTGGCTCCTTATTTATCCATAAAGTCGGGATTTTTCCCCAAAAGGAAAGCTTGTGCAAGGTGAGGATATGGCCCAAGATTAAAATGAACCAATTTCCCCTGAAATAGGTTGACATTTGAAAAAGCTATTGAGGAAAAACCTGAAATTTGGGCCTCTGGCTCCTTATTTAACCCTGATGTTGGGATTTTTCCCCAAAAGAAAGCTTGTGCAAGGTGAGGATATGGCCCCAGATTGAATTACAGCAATTTCCCCTGAAATAGGTTGACATTTGAAAAAGCTATTGAGAAAAAAACTGAAAATTGGGCCTCTGGCTCCTTATTTACCCATAAAGTCGGGACTTTTCCCCAAAAAGAAAGCTTTTGCAAGGTGAGGATGTGGCCCCAGATTAAATTAAAGCAATTTCCCCAAAAATAGGTTGACATTGAAAAAGCTATTGAGAAAAACCTGAAATTTGGGCCTCTGGCTCCTTATTTATCCATAAAGTCTGGATTTTTCCCCAAAAAGAAAGCTCGTGCAAGGTGAGGATATGGCCACAGATTAAAATGAAGCAATTTCCCCTGAAAAAGGTTGGCATTTGAAAAAGCTATTGAGGAAAAACCTGAAAGTTGGGCCTCTGGCTCCTTATTTAACCCTGATGTTGGGATTTTTCCCCAAAAAGAAAGCTCATGGAAGGTGAGGATATGGCCCCAGATTGAATTAAAGCAATTTCCCCAGAAATAGGTTGACATTTGAAAAAGCTATTGAGAAAAAACCTGAAATTTGGGCCTCTGGATCCTTATTTACCCATAAAGTCGGGATTTCCCAAAAAGAAAGCTTGTGCAAGGTGAGGATATGGCCCAATATTAAAATGAAGCAATTTCCCCTGAAATAGGTTGACATTTGAAAAGCTATTGAGGAAAAACCTGAAATTTGGGCCTCTGGCTCCTTATTTACCCATAAAGGCGGGATTTTTCCCCCCAAAAAAGCTCGTGCAAGGTGAGGATGTGGCCCCAGATTAAATTAAAGCAATTTCCCCAAAAATAGGTTGACATTTGAAAAAGCTATTGAGAAAAACCTGAAATTTGGGCCTCTGGCGCCTTATTTAACCCTGATGTTGGGATTTTTCCCCAAAAGAAAGCTTGTGCAGGTGAGGATATGGCCCCAGATTAAATGAAAGCTTTCCCCTGAAATAGGTTGACATTTGAAAAAGCTATTGAGAAAAAAACCTGAATTTGGGCCTCTGGCTCCTTATTTAACCCTGATGTAAAAAAGAAAAAAAAAAAAGAAACAGCAGCATTCATTGTTTGGCATCATAGTCACATTATTTAGAAAACGTGAAATGATTTCTGATTTTATGTCTAATTTGCTCTCCATTACTCTAAATTATATTGTCTTAAATGTTTAGGTACTGTGCATATGTTTTGGGCACTGTAAAATGTGTTTATAATTTTTTCATCATACTTAACAGTGCAAACACAAAATCAAATGTGACATTTTCTTTATTTTATTAAAGATATTAAGCTTTCAACCTAATGAAAAAAAGGAAAAAAAATCTCGATTAATTTCTTTGGTGTACTGGTGTACTGGCCAGCGGATTACAAAAATAATGCAATGCTAACATACCCTCAGCCTGTATAAGCATTGTCTTCTTTATAATTTGCAGTTTTATATAATATATAAACTGTCTTACTTACAATTTGCAATTTGTACATGTTCAATAAAGCCCCTCTGTCAATCAATCATAACCAACATTTAGGTTTGTGAGTCTTTGACAATAGCAGAACTTAGCTTTGAATTAGTGGAAGTTAGCGTGCATGCTTACATCCTCTAGAGGTGTTATCAGGTTAGAAAAACAGCATTTTCAGTTTTACAAGCGTCTATTTCCCCTAGCCTTTACATAATATATGATAAGAGGTTACATATGCACACAAATGAAACTGTTTGGAGTTAGCCTGTGACTTCACGACGCTAATGTCAGCGAAATGTCTTGTAAATCACTTCAGAGGTGTTATTAGGTTCCAAAACCAGTGTTTTCAGTTGTAGAAGTGTTTTTCTTGCTAGCTTTTACAGACTATATTAGAAACATGTTACAAAACACATAAATGAAGCAGTTTTACAAAGACCTGCCTCTGACATCACAGTGAATGTGTCTTTTTAACCTCTTCTTAAAATAGGTCAAGGTTAGCCATCTTTGAACTTGTCCAAGTTCTGTGTCCCAAGAATGGTCCCTGTGAATTTGAAGACTCTGGCAGTAATAGGAGTTGACTTATGCTGAGCACAGACAGACGCAAAATCTTCGCAATACCCGATGGCTGTATTTGATGGCCTCAGATAACAAAGACAGCTGCTAATCATCACTGATTATGACTAATTATTGAATATGTAACTGGATTAAATAAAAGATGATTTTCTGATAAATTGTAGGAAATAACCTCAAAGAAAGGATGCTGTTTTACCCCCTAAAACAGTGAATTTTTATAGATGAAAAGTGGTTTATACATTGTAATTATTTATATATTTCCGGTAATGTATTTTTAAATGTTTTAGGTGCAGCGAGTTTGACACTTCAACACACCAATTTAAACAAACTGTTTAGTGCATCGTATATTGTTGCTTTGTGAGCTTTCAATCTGTTGTCATCTCTTGAATATTAATCCTTTAAATGCAATTTCATTAAATAAAAATTTGGTCACAAAAGAAAATGCAGTTTCATCTCTCTTTGCTTGGATTAGAGGTCAAAGTTCAGTCTGACCTGGTTGCTAATGATTTTTTGAGATTTGCTTCTCCAAAAACACGATAATATTAATAATCTATGACAGCTGCTGCAGCAACAGAATGACACGTTTCCTCACTTCATTTCTTTCCTGTCTTCATACTGCGGCGTTTGTGTGCCAGCAGCGTATGGATAAAGTCATGTTCAATGTTTCAAACCAGAAGCTGATGTGCACATCAGGGGGGGCTCCACTTCAAACATCTTGCAGACCAAAGCTGTGCTGCATGACTTCTCTGCAACACTCAGCTGCAATGATCCCATTCGACAGAGTCGAGAAGAAGGTTACAGGTGGGGCGTGGTGTGATATCAAACCGAATCATCTCCTACAAACACCACAGAGACGTGTTCAGCAGCCATCAGCGTCTGCGCGACTAAAATGGACCAAAAGTGGATTCAGTCACTCTTGATTCTGGTGTTTTGTCAACGTAAGTTCAACCTTTTGACCTTGTGTCGGTCTAGTTCTTGTGCGGACTGTTGCGTGTAGCCAGAGGAGAGCTCATGTCTGTGTTGCCTTTGTCCTTTCAGAAATGGTTTCACTTTCTGATGAAGCGAAAACGATAAAAGAAGGTCAGTCGGCTGATGTACGCTGCTCTCCTGGCACACAAGGTGCTGTGGTGATATGGTTTCGAGTACTGGACGTGTCTGGTATGCAGTACATTGGCTCTTTCACCCACACAGGCTTCATGAAACAAATGGCACCATCCCTCGAGTCCGTCTTTAAAATATGACAGGGTGAGAGAAATATTTTAACAGTGAATTCCTTCAACAAAACCCGTGACAGTGCTTATACTGCTGTGCATCGGTAGTTCGAAATATCGAGCTCAGGTTGGTCCAATAACCCGACTTGTTCAGGTGAGTTTTAGAGCTCAAGAAGTGTTGTAAATGACATATTTGTTTTTAAGTCAGACCGTATGTCATCCTTTAGAAAAAGTAAAGCTACAAGACACACGCCGACAGCCGTTACCAAATTAAATCTACTGACAACCAGAGCAGCGTGCAGCTGTGAGGACCGACAAAACCACTGGAGGTAAATGAGCACAAAGTGACTTTTATGGGCCTCTCATACCTTACAGGTACAGTCACATGTTTGTGTGTGTGTGTGGTGTGTGTGTGGGTGTGCTGTGAAAACGGTGATGTGTTTCAGCGGAGTGCAGTCTGGTTGTTCTGGGCCCGCTGGCTGGAGGGCTGCGGCCTTCTACTTCTCGATCCTCATCATCACCATCATGTACTGCAAACCGTGAGTCAACATCATCGAAACATCCTAAATCTGTAACTAGAGCAGCCGTTAGCTTTCACACATCTGTTTTGGGTTTCTGAATATTATATTAAATTTTATAAATCTCCCAAGAAATTCTTAATCTGTTTTCAATCTGTTTTCAATTTCAATCTATTTAAAGGTTTTAAAGGTTATTTTATTGTTGATTGTATTTATTTTTTGTGGGTTTTTATTGTTTTAAACTGGTGGTCTTGTGCCAATTTCTCCTAAAGGAGACAATTAATAAAGAACTTTGACTTTGACAATCACTTTTTGGTATGTTGAAAAATTTTAATTACATTTTTGAATTGCTGTAGGAATAAGGACACGGAGATGTCCACACCACTACAAAAGAAAGTAAGTTCTTGGCTAATTCTTGATTTCTTTATCATTGAAATGGGACATAGCAATGTGTAATTTTTTTAATGCTTTTTTTTAAATCTCACACAGGCCACGGCCAAATGTTCCGGCAAAATAACCGACACATTTAAATGCTGCCGTTTCGACAGTGTTTTCTAAATACAAAAGTCCAGTCAAATCTGAGAATAATTTGCTTCTGTTTTATTTTTTAAATTGTACAACAGAAAGCTTGGTTTAATGATTCAGTGCAAACTGTTCATGTTTTATAGCCACATACTGTTTCGTGGCTGACAATTGATGTTTTTGTGTTCAGTACAGACTCTTACAGTTTGATAATATGCATATTTAAATAAAGGATTTTTAAACCTGTACGAATATTAAAATCAACTTTCTGTAATAATTTCCAGAGTGAAATTGAACTAAATATTTGTGCATATGTAATTTCACATCATATTTATGTAAATAACTTGCATTTTTATACGTACAATGTGCATGTCACTTAAAATTCTGGATACTGTTTATTTGTTGTTCTTTCATTTTGTAATCCTCCCCCCCCCCAAAAAAAAAAAATTGCACACACATATATATGTATATATATATATATATATATATATATATATATATATATATATATATATAATAATATATATATATATATATATATATAATATATATATATATATATATATATAAAACAGTAATTACATTTAAGCAAGCATATAAATGGGAACTGAAATACTGAAAAATGTTTAACAATAAATAAATAAATAAATAAATAAATTGTGGTCATTCTTTCCACCCCAAATAACGACGACAAGTCACGAATGCCACGAAGTACACATTCTTGGCCGCTGATCACGAATATGATGATTCGGGGCAGAGGCGTCAGGTGTCCTCAGGAACTGCTGCAACCTGTTACCACACGTTACGACTAATTGCACGTGTTGCCGGAGAATTATCAGGAACCATTACGCACGGTCAAGAATAGTGTTCCGCGTTGTTACGCGCTATCGCGCGCTAATGCGCGTAACAGCGCGTCGTTAAGTTCTGTCACGTTGTGAACGAGGTGAATTGTCTCCACCAACACACCCATATTCATCCAGCCGAATTCTATCGCTCCAGTTTTTCAGAAGAACTTTGTGACTGCATGCGTAGTTGGGCTCTGTGCCATGGAGTGGCGCAGAGAGGAGGAGGAGGACAGTGCCAGATGTGTGGCTTCATGCGGCTCTCATCTCGTGCATTTTCCCAAACATCAGGCGCATGCAGCAGGTGGAACACCTGCAGGAGCGCTGAAGAGCACTGAAATTTGACTTTTAAACCGACTTGGTGTCAGCAGTCAAACTGAATGCGGTGCAGCAGGGTTTAATTGTGCACACGCTTCTTCCTCCGTTGGACTGGAGAACGCGGTGAAGTTAGTTTGAAATTCGATATTCAGACATTCAGCCAACGGCAAATTTAGGGACCGTTGAAAAAGTACGTGACTACAAAAAAGTGTAAATCTAACAATCAGCAGTATTTTTTCTTTAATGTGTTTTGGTAACTGTATTTTATTCACCCAATAAATAAGCATGTGCTGTGTTTAAAATGTAAAAACAAAGTTTAAAACCCCCACTATTTGATAAAAACAAATTCTTATTGGAATGTAGAAATATTAAGCTTGGCCCAGAAAATGTTTTGGAGATAATTTTAATCTTAATTTTACAAAATGAGAGAGGTCTGGCAGGTAAAGTCGAGGTTCTGTTCATATTTCAGACCCTTTGCAAAGCAGAGAAATGTGCAACCTGGGCCTAACTTTTATTGTCTTGGTTTTTTTTTTTCAATAGGCTTTCCAGTTTTCATCAGAACGCCCATGCAATATCTACATTATCGGTGGCAATATGCTTATATTTCACCATCAAAATAGAGCCAGGGAACAAGACTACTGTGGTGAAATTAGCAGGCTGTGGCCATAATTTCATGTTTTTCCTCAATAGCTTTTTCTTTTGTCAACCTATTTCTGGGGAAATTGATTCATTTTAATCTGGGGCCTATCCTCACCTTGCACGAGCTTTCTTTTTGGGGAAATACAACCGACTTTATGGGTAAATAAGGAGCCAGAGGGCCCAAATTTCAGGTTTTTCTCATAGCTTTTCAAATGTCAACCTATTTCAGGGGAAATTGCTTCATTTTAATCTGGGGCCATATCCTCACCTTGCAAAGCTTTCTTTTTGGGGAAAAATCCCGACTTATGGGTAAATAAGGACCCAGAGGCCCAAATTTCAGGTTTTTTCTCAATAGCTTTTTCAAATGTCAACCTATTTCAGGGGAAATTGCTTAATTTAATCTGGGGCCATATCCTCACCTTGCACAAGCTTCTTTTTGGGGAAAAATCCCAACATCAGGGTTAAATAAGGAGCCAGAGGCCCAAATTTCATGTTTTTCCTCAATAGCTTTTTCAAATGTCAACCTATTTCTGAGGAAATTGCTTCATTTTAATCTGGGGCCATATCCTCACCTTGCACGAGCTTTCTTTTTGGGGAAAAAGTCCAACATTAGGGTTAAATAAGGAACCAGAGGTCCAAATTTCAGGTTTTTCCTCAATAGCTTTTTCAAATGTCAACCTATTTCAGGGAAATTGCTTAATTAATCTGGGGCCATATCCTCACCTTGCACAAGCTTTCTTTTTGGGGAAAAATCCCAACATTCAGGGTTAAATAAGGAGCCAGAGGCCCAAATTTCAGGTTTTTCCTCAATAGCTTTTTCAAATGTCAACCTATTTCAGGGAAATTGCTTTAATTTAATCTGGGGCCATATCCTCACCTTGCATGACCTTTCTTTTTGGGGAAAAAGTCCAACATTAGGGTTAAACAAGGAGCCAGAGCCCCAATTTCAGGTAATTTCCTCAATAAGCTTTTTCAAATGTCACCTATTTCAAGGGGAAATTGCTTAATTTAATCTGGGCCATATCCTCACCTTGCCAAGCGTTCTTTTTGGGGGAAAAATTCCACATTAGGGTAAATAGGAGCCAGAGGCCCAAATTTCAGGTTTTTCCTCAATAGCTTTTTCAAATGTCAACCTATTTCAGGGGAAATTGCTGTAATTTAATCTGGGGCCATATCCTCACCTTGCATGACTTTTCTTTTTGGGGAAAAATCCCAACATCAGGGTTAAATAAGGTGCCAGAGGCCCAAATTTCAGGTTTTTCCTTCAATAGCTTTTTCAAATGTACAACCTAGTTTCAGGGGAAATTGCTGTATTTAATCTGGGGCCAGATCCTCACCTTGCACGAGCTTTCTTTTGGGGAAAAATCCCAACATCAGGGTTAAATAAGGTGCCAGAGGCCCAAATTTCAGGTTTTTCCTCAATAGCTTTTTCAAATGTCAACCTATTTCAGGGGAAATTGCTGTAATTTAATCTGAGGCCATATCCTCACCTTGCACAAGCTTTCTTTATGGGGAAAAATCCCAACATCAAGGTTAAATAATCAATCAATCAATTTTATTTATATAGCGCCAAATCACAACAAACAGTTGCCCCAAGGAGCTTTATATTGTAAGGCAAAGCCATACAATAATTACGTAAAAACCCCAACGGTCAAAACGACCCCCTGTGAGCAAGCACTTGGCGACAGTGGAAGGAAAAACTCCCTTTTAACAGGAAGAAACCTCCAGCAGAACCAGGCTCAGGGAGGGGCAGTATTCTGCTGGGACTGGTTGGGGCTGAGGGAGAGAACCAGGAAAAAGACATGCTGTGGAGGGGAGCAGAGATCAATCACGAATGATTAAATGCAGAGTGGTGCATACAGAGCAAAAAGAGAAAGAAACACTCAGTGCATTATGGGAACCCCCCAGCAGTCTAAGTCTATAGCAGCATAACTAAGGGATGGTTCAGGGTCGCCAGAGGCACTTTATGGATAAATAAGGAGCCAGAGGCCCAAATTTCAGGTTTTTCCTCAATAGCTTTTTCAAATGTCATCCTATTTCAGGGGAAATTGCTTCATTTTAATCTGGGGCCATATCCTAACCTTGCATGAGTTTTCTTTTTGGGGAAAAATCCCAACATTAGGGTTAAATAAGGAGCCAGAGGCCCGAATTTCAGGTTTTTTCTCAATAGCTTTTTCAAATGTCAACCTATTTCAGGGGAAATTGCTGTAATTTAATCTGGGGCCATATCTTCACCTTGCACAAGCTTTCTTTTGGGGAAAAATACCAACATCAGGGTTAAATAAGGCGCCAGAGGCCCAAATTTCATGTTTTTCCTCAATATCTTGTTCAAATGTCATCCTATTTCAGGGGAAATGCTTAAGTTAATCTGGGGCCATATCCTCACCTTGCACGAGCTTTCTTTTTGGGGAAAAATCCCAGACTTAGGGTTAAATAAGGAGCCAGAGGCCCAAATTTCAGGTTTTTCCTCAATAGCTTTTTCAAATGTCAACCTATTTCAGGGGAAATTGCTTAATTTAATCTGGGGCCATATCCTCACCTTGCACGAGCTTCTTTTTGGGGAAAAATCCCAACATTAGGGTTAAATAAGGAGCCAGAGGCCCAAATTTCAGGTTTTTCCTCAATAGCTTTTTCAAATGTCAACCTATTTCAGGGGAAATTGCTGTAATTTAATCTGGGGCCATATCCTCGCCTTGCACAAGCTTTCTTTTTGGGGAAAAATCCCAACATCAGGTTTAAATAAGGAGCCAGAGGCCAAATTTCATGTTTTTCCTCAATAGCTTTTTCAAATGTCAACCTATTTCAGGGGAAATTGCTTCATTTAATCTGGGGCCATATCCTCACCTTGCACGAAGCTTTCTTTTTGGGGAAAAATCCCAACTTTAGGGTAAATAAGGAGCCAGAGGCCCAAATTTCAGGTTTTTCCTCAATAGCTTTTTCAAATGTCAACCTATTTCAGGGGAAATTGCTGTACTTTAATCTGGGGCCATATCCTCACCTTGCACAAGCTTTCTTTTGGGGAAAAATCCCAACATCAGGGTTAAATAAGGAGCCAGACGCCCAAATTTCATGTTTTTCCTCAATAGCTTTTTCAAATGTCAACCTATTTCATGGGAAAGTGCTGTAATTTAATCTGGGGCCATATCCTCACCTGCACGAGCTTTTCTTTTTGGGGAAAAATCCCAACATTAGGGTTAAATAAGGAGCCAGAGGCCCAAATGTCAGGTTTATTCCTAATAGCTTTTTCAAATCGTCAACCTATTTCAGGGGGAAATGCTTCATTTAATCTGGGGCCATATCCTCACCTTGCATGAGCTTTCTTTTTGGGGAAAAATACCAACATCAGGGTTAAATAAGGCGCCAGAGGCCCAAATTTCATGTTTTTCCTCAATAGCTTGTTCAAATGTCATCCTATTTCAGGGGAAATTGCTTCAGTTTAATCTGGGGCCATATCCTCACCTTGCACGAGGTTTCTTTTTGGGGAAAAAATCCCAACATTAGGGTTAAATAAAGCGCCAGAGGCCCAAATTTCATGTTTTTCTTCAATAGCTTTTTCAAATGTCAACCTATTTCTGGGGACATTGCTTCATTTTAATCTGGAGCCATATCCACACCTTGCACGAGCTTTCTTTTTGGGGAGAAATCCCAACATCAGGGATAAATAAGGCGCCAGAGGCCCAAATTTCAGGTTTTTCTTCAATAGCTTTTTGAAATGTCAACCTATTTCTGGGGAAATTGCTTTAATTCAATCTGGGGCCATATTCTCACATTGCACAAGTTTTCGTTTTGGGAAAAAATCCCAACATCAGGGTTAAATAAGGTGACAGAGGCCCAAATTTCAGGTTTTTTCTCAATAGCTTTTTCAAATGTCAACCTATTTCAGGGGAAATTGCTTCATTTTAATATGGGGCCATATCCTCACCTGCACGAGTTTTCTTTTTGGGGAAAAATCCCAACATTAGGGTTAAATAAGGAGCCAGAGGCCCATATCTCAGGTTTTTCCTCAATATCTTTTTCAAATGTCAACCTATTTCAGGGGAAATTGCTGTAATTAATCTGGGGCCATATCCTCGCCTTGCACAAGCTTTCTTTTTGTGGAAAAATCCCAACATCAGGGTTAAATAAGGCACCAGAGGCACAAATTTCATGTTTTTTCTCAATAGCTTTTTCAAATGTTAACCTATTTTTGGGAAAATTGCTTCATTTTAATCTGGGGCCATATCCTCACCTTGCACGAGCTTTCTTTTTGGGGAAAAATCCCGACTTTATGGGTAAATAAGGAGCCAGAGGCCCAAATTTCAGGTTTTTTTCTCAATAGCTTTTTCAAATGTCAACCTATTTCAGGGGAAATTGCTGTAATTTAATCTGGGGCCATATCCTCACCTTGCATGACCTTTCTTTTTGGGGAAAAAGTCCAACATTAGGGTTAAATAAGGAACCAGAGGCCCAAATTTCAGGTTTTTCCTCAATAGCTTTTTCAAATGTCAACCTATTTCAGGGGAAATTGCTGTAATTCAATCTGGGGTCATATCCTCACCTTGCACAAGCTTTCTTTTTGGGGAAAAATCCCAACATCAAGGTTAAATAAGGCGCCAGACGCCCAATTTCATGTTTTTCTTCAATAGCTTTTTCAATGTCAACCCATTTCTGGGGAAATTGCTTCATTTTAATCTGGGGCCATATCCTCACCTTGCACGAGTTTTCTTTTTGGGGAAAAATCCCAACATTAGGGTTAAATAAGGAGCCAGAGGCCCAAATTTCAGGTTTTTATTCAATAGCTTTTTCAAATCTCAACCTATTTCTGGGGAAATTGCTTCATTTTAATCTGGGGCCATATCCACACCTTGCATGAGCTTTCTTTTTGGGGAAAAATACCAACATCAGGTTAAATAAGGCGCCAGAGGTCCAAATTTCAGGTTTTTCTTCAATAGCTTTTCAAATGTCAACCTATTTCAGGGAAATTGCTTTTAATTCAATCTGGGGCCATATCTTCACCTTGCACAAGCTTTCGTTTTGGGAAAAAAATCCCAACATCAGGGTTAAATAAGGTGCCAGAGGTCCAAATTTCATGTTTTTCCTCAATAGCTTGTTCAAATGTCATCCTATTTCAGGGAAATTGCTTCAGTTTAATCTGGGGCCATATCCTCACCTTGCACATGGTTTCTTTTTTTGGAAAAAATCCCAACATTAGGGTTAAATAAAGCGCCAGAGGCCCAAATTTCATGTTTTTCTTCATAGCTTTTTCAAATGTCAACCTATTTCTGGGGAAATTGCTTCATTTTAATCTGGGGCCATATCCACACCTTGCATGAGCTTTCTTTTTGGGGAAAAATCCCAACATCAGGGTTAAATAAGGTGCCAGAGGTCCAAATTTCATGTTTTTCCTCAATAGCTTGTTCAAATGTCATCCTATTTCAGGGGAAATTGCTTCAGTTTAATCTGGGGCCATATCCTCACCTTGCACAAGGTTTCTTTTTGGGGAAAAAATCCAACATTAGGGTTAAATAAAGCGCCAGAGGCCCAAATTCATGTTTTTTCCTCAATAGCTTTTTCAAATGTCAACCTATTTCAGGGGAAATTGCTGAAATTTAATCTGGGGCCATATCCTCACCTTGCACGAGCTTTCTTTTTGGGGAAAAATCCCAACATTAGGGTTAAATAAGGAGCCAGAGCCCATATTTCAGGTTTTTCCTCAATAGCTTTTTCAAATGTCAACCTATTTCAGGGGAAATTGCTGTAATTTAATCTGGGGCCATATCCTCACCTTGCACGAGCTTTCTTTTTGGGGAAAAAATCCCAACATTAGGGTTAAATAAGGAGCCAGAGGCCCATATTTCAGGTTTTTCCTCAATATCTTTTTCAAATGTCAACCTATTTGTGGGGAAATTGCTTTAATTCAATCTGGGGTCATATCCTCACCTTGCACAAGCTTTCTTTTTGGGGAAAAATCCCAACATTAGGGTTAAATAAGGAGCCAGAGGCCCATATTTCAGGTTTTTCCTCAATATCTTTTTCAAATGTCAACCTATTTGTGGGGAAATTGCTTTAATTCAATCTGGGGTCATATCCTCACCTTGCACAAGCTTTATTTTGGGGAAAAATCCCAACATCAAGGTTAAATAAGGCGCCAGACGCCCAAATTTCATGTTTTTCTTCAATAGCTTTTTCAAATGTCAACCCATTTCTGGGGAAATTGCTTCATTTTAATCTGGGGCCATATCCTCACCTTGCACGAGTTTTCTTTTTGGGGAAAAATCCCAACATTAGGGTTAAATAAGGAGCCAGAGGCCCAAATTTCAGGTTTTTATTCAATAGCTTTTTCAAATCTCAACCTATTTCTGGGGAAATTGCTTAATTTTAATCTGGGGCCATATCCACACCTTGCATGAGCTTTCTTTTTGGGGAAAAATACCAACATCAGGGTTAAATAAGGCGCCAGAGGTCCAAATTTCAGGTTTTTCTTCAATAGCTTTTTCAAATGTCAACCTATTTCAGGGGAAATTGCTTTAATTCAATCTGGGGCCATATCTTCACCTTGCACAAGCTTTCGTTTTGGGAAAAAAATCCCAACATCAGGGTTAAATAAGGTGCCAGAGGTCCAAATTTCATGTTTTTCCTCAATAGCTTGTTCAAATGTCATCCTATTTCAGGGGAAATTGCTTCAGTTTAATCTGGGGCCATATCCTCACCTTGCACAAGGTTTCTTTTTGGGGAAAAAATCCCAACATTAGGGTTAAATAAAGCGCCAGAGGCCCAAATTTCATGTTTTTCTTCAATAGCTTTTTCAAATGTCAACCTATTTCTGGGGAAATTGCTTCATTTTAATCTGGGGCCATATCCACACCTTGCATGAGCTTTCTTTTTGGGGAAAAATCCCAACATCAGGGTTAAATAAGGTGCCAGAGGTCCAAATTTCATGTTTTTCCTCAATAACTTGTTCAAATGTCATCCTATTTCAGGGGAAATTGCTTCAGTTTAATCTGGGGCCATATCCTCACCTTGCACAAGGTTTCTTTTTGGGGAAAAAATCCCAACATCAGGGTTAAATAAGGCGCCAGAGGCCCAAATTTCAGGTTTTTCTTCAATAGCTTTTTCAAATGTCAACCCATTTCTGGGGAAATTGCTTTATTTTAATTTTGGGCCATATCCTCACCTTGCACTAGCTTTCTTTTTGAGGAAAAATCCCAACATCAGGGTTAAATAAGGCGCCAGAGGCCCACATTTCAGGTTTTTCTTCAATAGCTTTTCCAAATGTTAACCTATTTCTGGGGAAATTGCTTCATTTTAATCTGGGGCCATATCCACACCTTGCATGAGCTTTCCTTTTGGGGAAAAATCCCAACATCAGGGATAAATAAGGCGCCAGAGGCCCAAATTTCATGTTTTTCTTCAATAGCTTTTTCAAATGTCAACCCATTTCTGGGGAAATTGCTTCATTTTAATCTGGGGCCATATCCTCACCTTGCACGAGTTTTCTTTTTGGGGAAAAATCCCAACATTAGGGTTAAATAAGGAGCAGATGCCCAAATTTCAGGTTTTTATTCAATAGATTTTTCAAATGTCAACCTATTTCAGGAGAAATTGCTGTAATTTAATCTAGGGCCATATCCTCACCTTGCACGAGCTTTCTTTTTGGGGAAAAATCCCTACATCAATGTTAAATAAGGTGCCAGAGGCCCAAATTTCAGGTTTTTCCTAAATAGCTTTTTCAAATGTCACCCTATTTCTGGGGAAATTGCTTTAATTCAATATGGGGCCATATCCTCCCCTTGCACGAGTTTTCTTTTTGGGGAAAAATCCCAACATTAGGGTTAGATAACGCGCCAGAGGCCCAAATTTCAGGTTTTTATTCAATAGCTTTTTCAAATGTCAACCTATTTCTGGGGAAATTGCTTCATTTTAATCTGGGGCCATATCCTCACCTTGCATGACTTTTCTTTTTGGGGAAAAATCCCAACATCAGGGTTAAATAAGGTGCCAGAGGCCCAAATTTCAGGTTTTTCTTCAATAGCTTTTTCAAATGTCAACCTATTTCTGGGGAAATTGCTTTAATTCAATCTGGGGCCATATCTTCACCTTGCACAAGCTTTCGTTTTGGGAAAAAATCCCAACATCAGGGTTAAATAAGGTGCCAGAGGTCCATATTTCATGTTTTTCCTCAATAGCTTGTTCAAATGTCATCCTATTTCAGGGGAAATTGCTTCATTTTAATCTGGGGCCATATCCACACCTTGCACGAGCTTTCTTTTTGGGGAGAAATCCCAACATCAGGGTTAAATAAGGCGCCAGAGGCCCAAATTTCAGGTTTTTCTTCAATAGCTTTTTGAAATGTCAACCTATTTCTGGGGAAATTGCTTTAATTCAATCTGGGGCCATATCCTCACCTTGCACAAGTTTTCGTTTTGGGAAAAAATCCCAACATCAGGGTTAAATAAGGTGCCAGAGGCCCACATTTCAGGTTTTTCCTCAATAGCTTTTTCAAATGTCATCCTATTTCAGGGGAAATTGCTTCATTTTAATCTGGGGCCATATCCTCACCTTGCATAAGTATTCTTTTTGGGGAAAAGTCCCAACATCAGGGTTAAATAAGGCGCCAGAGGCCCAAATTTCATGTTTTTTCTCAATAGCTTTTTCAAATGTCAACCTATTTCTGGGGAAATTGCTTTAATTCAATCTGGGGCCATATCCTCACCTTGCACGAGCTTTCTTTTTGGGGAAAAAATCCCAACATCAGTGTTAAATAAGGTGCCAGAGGCCCAAATTTCATGTTTTTCCTCAATAGCTTTTTCAAATGTCAACCTATTTCAGGGGAAATTGCTTCATTTTAATCTGGGGCCATATCGTCCCCTTGCACAAGCTTTCTTTTTGGGGAAAAATCCCGACTTTATGGATAAATAAGGAGCCAGAGGCCCAAATTTCAGGTTTTTTCTCAATAGCTTTTTCAAATGTCAACCCATTTCTGGGGAAATTGCTTCATTTTAATTTTGGGCCATATCCTCACCTTGCACAAGCATTCTTTTTGGGGAAAAATCCCAACCTCAGGGTTAAATAAGGCGCCAGAGGCCCAAATTTCAGGTTTTTCTTCAATAGCTTTTTCAAATGTCAACCTATTTCTGGGGAAATTGCTTCATTTTAATCTGGGGCCATATCCACACCTTGCACTAGCTTTCTTTTTGGGGAAACATCCCAACATCAGGGTTAAATAAGGCACCAGAGGCCCAAATTTCAGGTTTTTCTTCAATAGCTTTTCCAAATGTCAACCTATTTCTGGGGAAAGTGCTTTAATTCAATCTGGGGCCATATCCTCACCTTGCACAAGCTTTCTTTTTGGGAAAAAATCCCAACATCAGGGTTAAATAAGGTGCCAGAGGCCCAAATTTCAGGTTTTTCCTTAATAGCTTTTTCAAATGTCATCCTATTTCAGGGGAAATTGCTTCACTTTAATCTGGGGCCATATCCTCACCTTGCACGTGTTTTGTTTGGGGGGGGGAAATCTCAACATTAGGGTTAAATAAGGAGCCAGAGGCCCAAATTTCAGGTTTTTCCCTCAATAGCTTTTTCAAATGTCAACCTATTTCAGGGGAAATTGCTGTAATTTAATCTGGGGCCATATCCTCGCCTTGCATGATCTTTCATTTTGGGGAAAAATCCCAATATCAGGGTTAAATAAGGCGCCAGAGGCCCACATTTCAGGTTTTTCTTCAATAGCTTTTCCAAATGTTAACCTATTTCAGGGGAAATTGCTTCATTTTAATCTGGGGCCATATCGTCCCCTTGCACGAGCTTTCTTTTTGGGGAAAAATCCCGACTTTATGGATAAATAAGGAGCCAGAGGCCCACATTTCAGGTTTTTCTTCAATAGCTTTTCCAAATGTTAACCTATTTCTGGGGAAATTGCTTTAATTCAATCTGGGGCCATATCCTCACCTTGCACAAGCTTTCTTTTGGGGGGAAAAATCCCAACATCAGGGTTAAATAAGGCGCCAGAGGCCCAAATTTCATGTTTTTTTTCAATAGCTTTTTCAAATGTCAACCTATTTCTGGGGAAATTGCTTTAATTCAATCTGGGGCCATATCCTCACCTTACACAAGCTTTCTTTTAGGGAAGAAATCCCAACATCAGGGTTAAATAAGGTGCCAGAGGCCCAAATTTCAAATTTTCCTCAATAGCTTTTTCAAATGTCAACCTATTTCAGGGGAAATTGCTTCATTTTAATCTGGGGCCATATCCTCACCTTGCACGAGTTTTTTTTTTTTTTTGGGGGGGGGGGGGGGGAATCTCAACATTAGGGTTAAATAAGGCGCCAGAGTCGCAAACTTTAGGTTTTTTCTCAATAGCTTTTTCAAATGTCAACCTATTTTTGGGGAAATTGCTTCATTTTAATCTGGGGCCATATCCTCACCTTGCACGAGCTTTCTTTTTGGGGAAAAATCCCGACGTTATGGGTAACTAAGGAGCCAAAGGCCCAAATTTCAGGTTTATTCTCAATAGCTTTTTCAAATGTCAACCTATTTCAGGGGAAATTGCTTCAATTTAATCTGGGGCCATATCCTCACCTTGCACAAGTTTTCTTTTTGGGGAAAAATCCCAACATCAGGGTTAAATAAAGTGCCAGAGGCCCAAATTTCAGGTTTTTCCTCAATACCTTTTTCAAATGTCATCCTATTTCAGGGGAAATTGCTTCATTTTAATCTGGGGCCATATTCTCACCTTGCACGAGTTTTCTTTTTGGGGAAAAATCCCAACATTAGGGTTAAATAAGGAGCCAGAGGCCCAAATTTCAGGTTTTTCCTCAATAGCTTTTTCAAATGTCAACCTATTTCAGGGGAAATTGCTGTAATTTAATCTGGGGCCATATCCTCACCTTGCACGAGCTTTTTTTTTGGGGGAAAAATCCCAATATCAGGGTTAAATAAGGCGCCAGAGTCCCACATTTCAGGTTTTTCTTCAATAGCTTTTCCAAATGTTAACCTATTTCAGGGGAAATTGCTTCATTTTAATCTGGGGCCATATCGTCCCCTTGCACGAGCTTTCTTTTTGGGGAAAAATCCCGACTTTGTGGATAAATAAGGAGCCAGAGGCCCACATTTCAGGTTTTTCTTCAATAGCTTTTCCAAATGTTAACCTATTTCTGGGGAAATTGCTTTAATTCAATCTGGGGCCATATCCTCACCTTGCACGAGCTTTCTTTTGGGGGGAAAAATCCCAACATCAGGGTTAAATAAGGCGCCAGAGGCCCAAATTTCATGTTTTTTTTCAATAGCTTTTTCAAATGTCAACCTATTTCTGGGGAAATTGCTTTAATTCAATCTGGGGCCATATCCTCACCTTACACAAGCTTTCTTTTTGGGAAGAAATCCCAACGTCAGGGTTAAATAAGGTGCCAGAGGCCCAAATTTCAAATTTTCCTCAATAGCTTTTTCAAATGTCAACCTATTTCAGGGGAAATTGCTTCATTTTAATCTGGGGCCATATCCTCACCTTGCACGAGTTTTTTTTTTTTTTTTTTTTTGGGGGGGGGGGGGGAATCTCAACATTAGGGTTAAATAAGGAGCCAGAGGCCCAAATTTCAGGTTTTTCCTCAATAGCTTTTTTAAATGTCAACCTATTTCAGGGGAAATTGCTGTAATTTAATCTGGGGCCATATCCTCGCCTTGCACAAGGTTTCTTTTTGGGGAAAAATCCCAATATCAGGGTTAAATAAAGCGCCAGAGGCCCAAATTTCATGTTTTTCCTCAATAGCTTTTTCAAATGTCAACCTATTTCAGGGGACATTGCTTCATTTTAATCTGGGGCCATATCCTCCCCTTGCACGAGCTTTCTTTTTGGGGAAAAATCCAGAATTTATGGATAAATAAGGAGCCAGTGGCCCAAATTTCAGGTTTTTTCTCAATAGCTTTTTCAAATGTCAACCTATTTCTGGGGAAATTGCTTTAATTCAATCTGGAGCCATATCCTCACCTTGCACGAGCTTTCTTTTTGGGGAAAAATCCCAACATCAGGGTTAAATAATGTGCCAGAGGCCCAAATTTCAGGTTTTTCCTCAATAGCTTTTTCAAATGTCAACCTATTTCGGAGGAAATTGCTGTAATTTAATCTGGGGCCATATCCTCACCTTGCACGAGCTTTCTTTTTGGGGAAAAATCCCGACGTTATGGGTAACTAAGGAGCCAGAGGCCCAAATTTCAGGTTTATTCTCAATAGCTTTTTCAAATGTCAACCTATTTCAGGGGAAATTGCTTCAATTTAATCTGGGGCCATATCCTCACCTTGCATGAGCTTTCTTTTGGGGGAAAAGTCCCAGCATCAGGGTTAAATAAGGCGCCAGAGGCCCAAATTTCAGGTTTTTCTTCAATAGCTTTTTCAAATGGCAACCTATTTCTGGGGAAATTGCTGTAATTTAATCTGGGGCCATATCCTCACCTTGCACGAGCTTTCTTTTTGGGGAAAAATCCCAACATCAAGGTTAAATAAGGTGCCAGAGGCCCAAATTTCATGTTTTTCCTCAATAGCTTTTTCAAATGTCAACCTATTTCAGGGGAAATTGCTTCATTTTAATCTGGGGCCATATCCTCCCCTTGCACGAGCTTTCTTTTTGGGGAAAAATCCCAACATCAGGGTTAAATAAAGCGCCAGAGGCCCAAATTTCAGGTTTTTCCTCAATACCTTTTTCAAATGTCATCCTATTTCAGGGGAAATTGCTTCATTTTAATCTGGGGCCATATTCTCACCTTGCACGAGCTTTCTTTTTGGGGAAAAATCCCGACTTTATGGATAAATAAGGAGCCAGAGGCCCAAATTTCAGGTTTTTTCTCAATAGCTTTTTCAAATGTCAACCTATTTCTGGGGAAATTGCTTAATTTTAATCTGGGGCCATATCCTCACCTTGCATGAGCTTTCTTTTGGGGGAAAAGTCCCAGCATCAGGGTTAAATAAGGCGCCAGAGGCCCAAATTTCAGCTTTTCTTCAATAGCTTTTTCAAATGGCAACCTATTTCTGGGGAAATTGCTGTAATTTAATCTGGGGCCATATCCTCACCTTGCACGAGCTTTCTTTTTGGGGAAAAATCCCAACATCAAGGTTAAATAAGGTGCCAGAGGCCCAAATTTCATGTTTTTCCTCAATAGCTTTTTCAAATGTCAACCTATTTCAGGGGACATTGCTTCATTTTAATCTGGGGCCATATCCTCC
This sequence comes from Thalassophryne amazonica, assembly GCF_902500255.1. Classification (NCBI taxonomy): domain Eukaryota; kingdom Metazoa; phylum Chordata; class Actinopteri; order Batrachoidiformes; family Batrachoididae; genus Thalassophryne; species Thalassophryne amazonica. The sequence goes on along the minus strand of NC_047105.1, from coordinate 94,805,330 downwards.
CCTTGCACAAGCTTTCTTTTTGGGGAAAAATCCTGAATTTATGGATAAATAAGGAGCCAGTGGCCCAAATTTCAGGTTTTTTCTCAATAGCTTTTTCAAATGTCAACCTATTTCTGGGGAAATTGCTTTAATTCAATCTGGGGCCATATCCTCACCTTGCACGAGCTTTCTTTTTGGGGAAAAATCCCAACATCAGGGTTAAATAATGTGCCAGAGGCCCAAATTTCAGGTTTTTCCTCAATAGCTTTTTCAAATGTCAACCTATTTCAGGGGAAATTGCTGTAATTTAATCTGGGGCCATATCCTCACCTTGCACGAGCTTTCTTTTTGGGGAAAAATCCCGACGTTATGGGTAACTAAGAAGCCAGAGGCCCAAATTTCAGGTTTATTCTCAATAGCTTTTTCAAATGTCAACCTATTTCAGGGGAAATTGCTTCAATTTAATCTGGGGCCATATCCTCACTTTGCACAAGTTTTCTTTTTGGGGAAAAATCCCAACATCAGGGTTAAATAAAGCGCCAGAGGCCCAAATTTCAGGTTTTTCCTCAATACCTTTTTCAAATGTCATCCTATTTCAGGGGAAATTGCTTCATTTTAATCTGGGGCCATATTCGCACCTTGCACGAGTTTTCTTTTTGGGGAAAAATCCCAACATTAGGGTTAAATAAGGAGCCAGAAGCCCAAATTTCAGGTTTTTCCTCAATATCTTTTTCAAATGTCAACCTATTTCAGGGGAAATTGCTGTAATTTAATCTGGGGCCATATCCTTGCCTTGCACGAGCTTTCTTTTTGGGGAAAAATCCCAATATCAGGGTTAAATAAAGTGCCAGAGGCCAAAATTTCATGTTTTTCCTCAATATCTTTTTCAAATGTCAACCTATTTCAGGGGAAATTGCTTCATTTTAATCTGGGGCCATATCGTCCCCTTGCACGTGCTTTCTTTTTGGGGAAAAATCCCGACTTTATGGATAAATAAGGAGCCAGAGGCCCAAATTTCAGGTTTTTTCTCAATAGCTTTTTCAAATGTCAACCTATTTCTGGGGAAATTGCTTCATTTTAATCTGGGGCCATATCCTCACCTTGCATGAGCTTTCTTTTGGGGGAAAGGTCCCAGCATCAGGGTTAAATAAGGCGCCAGAGGCCCAAATTTCAGGTTTTTCTTCAATAGCTTTTTCAAATGTCAACCCATTTCTGGGGAAATTGCTTTATTTTAATTTTGGGCCATATCCTCACCTTGCACTAGCTTTCTTTTTGAGGAAAAATCCCAACATCAGGGTTAAATAAGGCGCCAGAGGCCCACATTTCAGGTTTTTCTTCAATAGCTTTTCCAAATGTTAACCTATTTCTGGGGAAATTGCTTCATTTTAATCTGGGGCCATATCCACACCTTGCATGAGCTTTCCTTTTGGGGAAAAATCCCAACATCAGGGATAAATAAGGCGCCAGATGCCCAAATTTCAGGTTTTTCTTCAATAGCTTTTTTAAATGTCAACCTATTTCTGGGGAAATTGCTTTAATTCAATTTGGGGCCATATCCTCACCTTGCACAAGCTTTCTTTTTGGGAAAAAATCCCAACATCAGGGTTAAATAAGGTGCCAGAGTCCCAAATTTCAGGTTTTTCCTCAATAGCTTTTTCAAATGTCATCCTATTTCAGGGGAAATTGCTTCACTTTAATCTGGGGCCATATCCTCACCTTGCACGAGTTTTTTTTTTGGGGGGGGGGGGGGGGAAATCTCAACATTAGGGTTAAATAAGGAGCCAGAGGCCCAAATTTCAGGTTTTTCCTCAATAGCTTTTTCAAATGTCAACCTATTTCAGGGGAAATTGCTTCATTTTAATCTGGGGCCATATCCTCCCCTTGCACAAGCTTTCTTTTTGGGGAAAAATCCCGAATTTATGGATAAATAAGGAGCCAGTGGCCCAAATTGCAGGTTTTTTTCTCAATAGCTTTTTCAAATGTCAACCTATTTCTGGGGAAAGTGCTTTAATTCAATCTGGGGCTATCTCCTCACCTTGCACGAGCTTTCTTTTTGGGGAAAAATCCCAACATCAGGGTTAAATAATGTGCCAGAGGCCCAAATTTCAGGTTTTTCCTCAATAGCTTTTTCAAATGTCAACCTATTTCAGGGGAAATTGCTGTAATTTAATCTGGGACCATATCCTCACCTTGCACGAGCTTTCTTTTTGGGGAAAAATCCCCAAATCACGTTTAAATAAGGCGCCAGAGGCCCAAATTTCAGGTTTTTCTTCAATAGCTTTTTCAAATGTCAACCTATTTCTGGGGAAATTGCTTCATTTTAATCTGGGGCCATATCCACACCTTGCACGAGCTTTCTTTTTGGGGAAAAATCCCAACATCAGGGTTAAATAAGGTGCCAGAGGCCCAAATTTCAGGTTTGTCTTCAATAGCTTTTTCAAATGTCAACCAATTTCTGGGGAAATTGCTTTAATTCAATCTGGGGCCATATCCTCACCTTGCACGAACTTTCTTTTTGGGGAAAAATTCCAACATCAGGGTTAAATAAGGAGCCAGAGGCCCAAATTTCAGGTTTTTTCTCAATCGCTTTTTCAAATGTCAACCTATTTCTGGGGAAATTGCTTTACTTCAATCTGGGGCCATATCCTCACCTTGCACGAGCTTTCTTTTTGGCGAAAAATCCCAACATCAGGGTTAAATAAGGTGCCAGATGCCCAAATTTCAGGTTTTTCCTCAATACCTTCTTCAAATGTCAACTTATTTCTGGGGAAATTGCTTTATTTCAATCTGGCGCCATATCCTCACCTTGCACAAGTTTTCTTTTTGGGAAAAAATCCCAACATCAGGGTTAAATAAGGTGCCAGAGGCCCAAATTTCAGGCTTTTCCTCAATAGCTTTTTCAAATGTCATCCTATTTCAGGGGAAATTGCTTCATTTTAATCTGGGGCCATATCCTCACCTTGCACGAGTTTTCTTTTTGGGGAAAAATCCCAACATTAGGGTTAAATAAGGAGCCAGAGGCCCAAATTTCAGGTTTTTCCTCAATAGCTTTTTCAAATGTCAACCTATTTCAGGGGAAATTGCTGTAATTTAATCTGGGGCCATATCCTCGCCTTGCACGAGCTTTCTTTTTGGGGAAAAATCCCAATATCAGGGTTAAATAAAGCGCCAGAGGCCAAATTTCATGTTTTTCCTCAATAGCTTTTTCAAATGTCAACCTATTTCAGGGGAAATTGCTTCATTTTAATCTGGGGCCATATCGTCCCCTTGCACAAGCTTTCTTTTTGGGGAAAAATCCCGACTTTATGGATAAATAAGGAGCCAGAGGCCCAAATTTCAGGTTTTTTCTCAATAGCTTTTTCAAATGTCAACCTATTTCTGGAGAAATTGCTTTAATTCAATATGGGGCCATATCCTCACCTTGCACGAGCTTTGTTTTTGGGGAAAAATCCCAAAATCACGTTTAAACAAGGCGCCAGAGGCCCAAATTTCAGGTTTTTCTTCAATAGCTTTTTCAAATGTCAACCCATTTCTGGGGAAATTGCTTCATTTTAATTTTGGGCCATATCCTCACCTTGCACAAGCATTCTTTTTGGGGAAAAATCCCAACCTCAGGGTTAAATAAGGCGCCAGAGGCCCAAATTTCAGGTTTTTCTTCAATAGCTTTTTCAAATGTCAACCTATTTCTGGGGAAATTGCTTCATTTTAATCTGGGGCCATATCCACACCTTGCACTAGCTTTCTTTTTGGGGAAACATCCCAACATCAGGGTTAAATAAGGCACCAGAGGCCCAAATTTCAGGTTTTTCTTCAATAGCTTTTCCAAATGTCAACCTATTTCTGGGGAAAGTGCTTTAATTCAATCTGGGGCCATATCCTCACCTTGCACAAGCTTTCTTTTTGGGAAAAAATCCCAACATCAGGGTTAAATAAGGTGCCAGAGGCCCAAATTTCAGGTTTTTCCTTAATAGCTTTTTCAAATGTCATCCTATTTCAGGGGAAATTGCTTCACTTTAATCTGGGGCCATATCCTCACCTTGCACGTGTTTTGTTTGGGGGGGGGGGAAATCTCAACATTAGGGTTAAATAAGGAGCCAGAGGCCCAAATTTCAGGTTTTTCCTCAATAGCTTTTTCAAATGTCAACCTATTTCAGGGGAAATTGCTGTAATTTAATCTGGGGCCATATCCTCGCCTTGCATGATCTTTCTTTTTGGGGAAAAATCCCAATATCAGGGTTAAATAAAGCGCCAGAGGCCCAAATTTCATGTTTTTCCTCAATAGCTTTTTCAAATGTCAACCTATTTCAGGGGAAATTGATTCATTTTAATCTGGGGCCATATCCTCCCTTTGCACGAGCTTTCTTTTTGGGGGAAAATCCCGCATTTATGGATAAATAAGGAGCCAGTGGCCCAAATTTCAGGTTTTTTCTCAATAGCTTTTTCAAATGTCAACCTATTTCTGGGGAAATTGCTTTAATTCAATCTGGGGCCATATCCTCACCTTGCACGAGCTTTCTTTTTTGGGAAAAATCCCAACATCAGGTTTAAATAATGTGCCAGAGGCCAAATTTCAGGTTTTTCCTCAATAGCTTTTTCAAATGTCAACCTATTTCAGGGGAAATTGCTGTAATTTAATCTGGGGCCATATCCTCACCTTGCACGAGCTTTCTTTTTGGGGAAAAATCCCCAAATCATGTTTAAATAAGGCGCCAGAGGCCCAAATTTCAGGTTTTTCTTCAATAGCTTTTTCAAATGTCAACCTATTTCTGGGGAAATTGCTTCATTTTAATCTGGGGCCATATCCACACCTTGCACGAGCTTTCTTTTTGGGGAAAAATCCCAACATCAGGGTTAAATAAGGTGCCAGATGCCCAAATTTCAGGTTTTTCCTCAATATCTTCTTCAAATGTCAACCTATTTCAGGGGAAATTGCTTCATTTTAATCTGGGGCCATATCCTCAGCTTGCACAAACTTTCTTTTTGGGGAAAAATCCCAACATCAGGGTTAAATAAGGCGCCAGAGGCCCAAATTTCAGGTTTTTCCTCAATAGCTTTTTCAAGTGTCAGCCTATTTCAGGGGAAATTGCTTCATTTTAATCTGGGGCCATATCCTCACCTTGCACAAACTTTCTTTTTGCGGGGAAAAATCCCAACATCAGGGTTAAATAAGGCGCAGGAGGCCCAAATTTCAGGTTTTTTCTCAATAGCTTTTTCAAATGTGAAACTATTTCAGGGGAAATTGCTTCATTTTAATCTGCTGACATATCCTCACCGTGCACAAGCTTTCTTTTTGTGGAAACCAAAAAATAAAGCATGACAATTTTCATTGAATTGTATTCTTCCTACTTTGTTTTATTGTACTTTAAATAATTACACGTCATTCTGCTTCTCAAATTTGTGACCTGTTTGCAGAGACAATTTTTACACGGAGGAGAGAGAAGAGCTTTTATTGTCATTTTGTCATTGGAACAAATCTTGACACCTTACAGACTGCAGTGGACAAGTTAAGGCTGGTCATGACCACTTCCCTTGTCAGAGAATCTGGTGTGCTTCCTGTTTTGCTCAGCATTGTCAATCATACATGTTACCTAAGAAATATTAAACCATTTAATGAGTACTCTGCAATACAAACTGTATTAATCCGAACATACTACAACAGTGTGTGTTGAATATATCTATATTAACAAAAGATCAGAGCAGTCTGTGTTTTTTATTGTGGGATGGAGGATCATGATGAAGCACAATGAGTAAGTTCTTCACATTAGGTATATGCAAAATGAGGTTCACAACCTCAAAGAAAAACATCTTTGAACCCTGGTCAAATATGTTTTTGATATATATTGCATCCAAAGCGTCCCACAGTGAGCTGTCCTCTGCAGGACTCTCATTTACAATTACAGGTGCTGGATAATTGAGACTGCTGCTGAAAAAATAAATTAAAATTAAGTTGAGGTAAACAGACTCTAATGTGTAGACAGTTGTCTAATAAATAACAGCTCAGCTTTGTTTTTCTAAAAAAAAGAAGTAAATATATTGTCCTGGGGCAGCACAGTGGTATAGTGGTTTGCACTGTTGCCTCACAGCGAGAAGGTCATGGGTTCACTTCTCGCCTGTGTCCTTTCTGTGTGGAGTTCATGTTCTCCCTGTGTTTGCGTGGGTTTCCTCCGGGTGCTCCGGTTTCCTCCCACATCCAAAGACACGCGGGTTAGGTGGACTGGGATCTTTAAATTGTCCGTATGTGTGCGAGTGGGTGTGACTGTGTTTGTTTGTCTGTTTGTTGCCCTGTGACAGACTGGCATCCTGTCCCGAGTGCACCCCGCCTCGCCCTCTATGACTGCTGGGATAGGCTCCAGCCCCCCGCGACCCTAAAGTGGACTAAGCGGTTGAGGATGACTGAGTATGTGTGATAAATTGGTGAAGAACAAAATGTCTATAGACTCAGGGATTTCATATAATAGATGAATAAAGTAACACTCCATGTTCTTGTTTACCCAGACTGTCTGTGATGTGTGTCGGAGGTGCTACCACCACACCTGTGTGCAGAAACCTCCAATGGATGAGGAATATCTGTGCCCTGGGTGCCAATGATGCTGACCCTTGTCAACACATTTAACAGGGAATGTTTTTTCCTGAATCTGTTTGTGTGGTCTGCTAGATTTGGAAACACTTCATTGATTAGTTACTGATTGTTAGTTTGTCATTTGTTGATTAAAGCATCTATTGTAACATTGTTTTATTGAGTTTATTGTGACTACAATAGTTCTTGTTTATTTTTTTCATATAATGGATTAAATATTTATTTTAATATTGTACTTCTTGTCATGTTTGCAGTGGTGTTATAATTATGACAGTTTATTTATAAATTCTTTTATATTAGTCCTTAAATATGTTACAATCCTCTCACCCTTGTTATTCAATATGAACAATTTGAGTATTTGTGTTACCAGAGTGCCAGCTGGCTGTTGCTGTAGAGATGTAATTCTAAATAACTTAATGTAGGCTGACGATCTTGTTTTTGCTCCTTGTGTGAAGGGCGTTCAAAGGCTAGTAGATATTTGTTCTGAGTATGGTGTTGCTGATGATATTTTGTACAAGTCTCAACGTATGCTGTTGTTTAAAACAGCTTTTTATGCACTCAGTGAAGCGGACCATCCCCCCCAAACATAAAAAAAAATCCAAGCAAGAATACTGAGTGGTTAGTGCTTCGTTTGTGCATATTTGTGCTGTTAAAATTGTCATTTGTTCTGCTATGCTTTGGGAGATATTAAGGATTATTTTTTAGGTCATTCAGAGGTCACCATCCACCAGCTTGCTCCAAAATGAACCAGACTAGTCTACTTTTTTAGTGCTTCATTTGTGTTGATTTGTGCCGTTAAATTTTTCATTTGTGCTGCAATATTTTCTGAGATATCAAGAGTTTTATGTACAGAGGATCACATATCTTGACCCTAATTGATTACGTCTTTGGTCTGCAACATTTATAATGTGTTTATGTGTGTATAATAACATCTGAGGATGTTCAACCCTTGTTGTTGTTGGAAAATCTCTTTTTGAAATGACTTTGTGTCTTTGTGTGTAAATTTTTAAAAGTCCAGTGACAAAATATAAAAAACATTTTATTTTAATAAATGATTTACCTTTTAATGAACTGTGCTTTATCTTTACTTCATCAATCACATTTCTGTCATAAGACATTACATCCAATTGCTTGAAGGTTTATTTTGGAGTGTGGAGTGTTTTTTTGTAACTTTACTAAAAATGAACAGTATTAAGAGCATTCTATACTCCCCATTAAAAACTAAATAAAGCAGCGGTGTTTCACAACGAATCAACAAGTATTAAAAAAAAACAAACAAACAAAACAAACAAAAAAAACTTAAATGACCTTTGCACAATTTTACCATCTCAGTGGTATTATTACAAGCCTCAAATAAATCTGATTTCAAGACACAGTAAACGGACTTGTGAAATACAGAGCTTTTAGTTAAAATACAGACTTAGCACATGTGTTATACCTAGCATTTTCAAAATTGAACAGGTAATACTTTCATTTGCAAATGCACAAAAGACTGATGTGTGTGTAGCTTGCTGGAGACTGATATGATTGTGTCTTCAGGCAGATTATATGGGCCAGAATTAATTTTTAGTGTGGATCCAATGTAATATTTTACCAAAAATAAAATCAAAAACACGCCCCTAACACAAGTCACTGCTGGGTTTGAAACAACAAAAAAGCCCTGTAATTTCCAACGGTACATAAACGCCGGAGCAGCACACTCGCCTGTTCGTGCTGTGCGTGTGCCCGGTGTCTTATTTATCCATAAAGTCAGGATTTTTCCCCAAAAAGAAAGCCCGTGCAAGGTGAGGATATGGCCCCAGATTAAAATGAAGCAATTTCCCCTGAAATAGGATGACATTTGAAAAAGCTATTGAGGAAAAACCTGAAATTTGGGCCTCTGGCTCCTTATTTAACCCTGATGTTGGGATTTTTCCCCAAAAAGAAAGCTTGTGCAAGGTGAGGATATGTCCCCAGATTAAAATAAAGCAATTTCCCCAGAAAAAAAGGATGATATTTGAAAAAGGTATTGAGGAAAAACCTGAAATTTGGGCCTCTGGCTCCTTATTTAACCCTGGTGTTGGGATTTTTCCCCAAAAAGAAAGCTTGTGCAAGGTGAGGATATGTCCCCAGATTAAAATAAAGCAATTTCCCCAGAAAAAAAGGATGATATTTGAAAAAGCTATTGAGGCAAAACATTAAATTTTGGCCTCTGGCTCCTTATTTAACCCTGATGTTGGGATTTTTCCCCAAAAAGAAAGCTTGTGCAAGGTGAGGATGTGGCCCCAGATTAAAATGAAGCAATTTCCCCTGAAACAGGTTGACATTTGAAAAAGCTATTGAGAAAAAACCTGAAATTTCGGCCTCTGGCTCCTTATTTAAACCTGATGTTGGGATTTTTCCCCAAAAAGAAAGCTCATGCAAGGTGAGGATATGGCCCCAGATTGAATTAATCAATCAATCAATTTTATTTATATAGCGCCAAATCACAACAAACAGTTGCCCCAAGGCGCTTTATATTGTAAGGCAAGGCCATACAATAATCACGTAAAAACCCCAACGGTCAAAACGACCCCCTGTGAGCAAGCACTTGGCGACGGTGGGAAGGAAAAACTCCCTTTTAACAGGAAGAAACCTCCAGCAGAACCAGGCTCAGGGTGGGGCAGTCTTCTGCTGGGACATTTGAAAAAGCTATTGAGAAAAAACCTGAAATTTGGGCCTCTGGCTCCTTATTTATCCATAAAGTCGGGATTTTTCCCCAAAAGGAAAGCTTGTGCAAGGTGAGGATATGGCCCAAGATTAAAATGAACCAATTTCCCCTGAAATAGGTTGACATTTGAAAAAGCTATTGAGGAAAAACCTGAAATTTGGGCCTCTGGCTCCTTATTTAACCCTGATGTTGGGATTTTTCCCCAAAAAGAAAGCTTGTGCAAGGTGAGGATATGGCCCCAGATTGAATTAAAGCAATTTCCCCTGAAATAGGTTGACATTTGAAAAAGCTATTGAGAAAAAAACTGAAAATTGGGCCTCTGGCTCCTTATTTACCCATAAAGTCGGGACTTTTCCCCAAAAAGAAAGCTTTTGCAAGGTGAGGATGTGGCCCCAGATTAAATTAAAGCAATTTCCCCAAAAATAGGTTGACATTTGAAAAAGCTATTGAGAAAAAACCTGAAATTTGGGCCTCTGGCTCCTTATTTATCCATAAAGTCTGGATTTTTCCCCAAAAAGAAAGCTCGTGCAAGGTGAGGATATGGCCACAGATTAAAATGAAGCAATTTCCCCTGAAAAAGGTTGGCATTTGAAAAAGCTATTGAGGAAAAACCTGAAATTTGGGCCTCTGGCTCCTTATTTAACCCTGATGTTGGGATTTTTCCCCAAAAAGAAAGCTCATGGAAGGTGAGGATATGGCCCCAGATTGAATTAAAGCAATTTCCCTTGAAATAGGTTGACATTTGAAAAAGCTATTGAGAAAAAACCTGAAATTTGGGCCTCTGGATCCTTATTTACCCATAAAGTCGGGATTTTTCCCCAAAAAGAAAGCTTGTGCAAGGTGAGGATATGGCCCAATATTAAAATGAAGCAATTTCCCCTGAAATAGGTTGACATTTGAAAAAGCTATTGAGGAAAAACCTGAAATTTGGGCCTCTGGCTCCTTATTTACCCATAAAGGCGGGATTTTTCCCCCCAAAAAAGCTCGTGCAAGGTGAGGATGTGGCCCCAGATTAAATTAAAGCAATTTCCCCAAAAATAGGTTGACATTTGAAAAAGCTATTGAGAAAAAACCTGAAATTTGGGCCTCTGGCGCCTTATTTAACCCTGATGTTGGGATTTTTCCCCAAAAAGAAAGCTTGTGCAAGGTGAGGATATGGCCCCAGATTAAATGAAAGCAATTTCCCCTGAAATAGGTTGACATTTGAAAAAGCTATTGAGAAAAAAACCTGAAATTTGGGCCTCTGGCTCCTTATTTAACCCTGATGTTGGGATTTTTCCCCAAAAACAAAGCTTGTGCAAGGTGAGGATATGTCCCCAGATTAAAATAAAGCAATTTCCCCAGAAAAAAAGGATGATATTTGAAAAACCTATTGAGGCAAAACATTAAATTTTGTCCTCTGGCACCTTATTTAACCCTGATGTTGGGATTTTTCCCCAAAAAGAAAGCTCGTGCAAGGTGAGGATATGGCCCCAGATTAAAATGAAGCAATTTCCCCTGAAATAGGTTGACATTTGAAAAAGCTATTGAGGAAAAACCTGAAATTTGGGCCTCTGGCTCCTTATTTAACCCTGATGTTGGGATTTTTCCCCAAAAAGAAAGCTTGTGCAAGGTGAGGATATGGCCCCAGATTGAATTAAAGCAATTTCCCCTGAAATAGGTTGACATTTGAAAAAGCTATTGAGAAAAAACCTGAAATTTGGGACTCTGGCTCCTTATTTACCCATAAAGTCGGGATTTTTCCCCAAAAAGAAAGCTCGTCCAACGTGAGGATATGGCCCCAGATTCAAATGAAGCAATTTCCCCTGGAATAGGATGACATTTGAAAAAGCTATTGAGGAAAAACCTGAAATGTGGGCCTCTGGCTCCTTATTTATCCATAAAGTCTGGATTTGTCCCCAAAAAGAAAACTCGTGCAAGGTGAGGATATGGCCACAGATTAAAATGAAGCAAATTCCCCTGAAATAGGTTGACATTTGAAAAAGCTATTGAGAAAAAAACCTGAAATGTGGGCCTCTGGCTCCTTATTTAACCCTGATGTTGGGATTTTTCCCCAAAAAGAAAGCCCGTGCAAGGTGAGGATATGGCCCCAGATTAAAATGAAGCAATTTCCCCTGAAATAGGTTGACATTTGAAAAAGCTATTAAGAAAAAACCTGAAATTTGGGCCTCTGGCTCCTTATTTACCCATAAAGTCGGGATTTTTCCCCAAAAAGAAAGCTCGTGCAAGGTGAGGATGTGGCCCCAGATTAAATTAAAGCAATTTCCCCCAAAATAGGTTGACATTTGAAAAAGCTATTGAGAAAAAACCTGAAATTTGGGCCTCTGGCTCCTTATTTACCCATAAAGTCGGGATTTTTCCCCAAAAAGAAAGCTTGTGCAAGGTGAGGATATGGCCCCAGATTAAAATAAAGCAATTTCACCAGAAAAAAAGGATGATATTTGAAAAAGCTATTGAGGCAAAACATTAAATTTTGTCGTCTGGCACCTTATTTAACCCTGATGTTGGGATTTTTCCCCAAAAAGAAAGCTCATGCAAGGTGAGGATATGGCCCCAGATTAAAATGAAGCAATTTCCCCTGAAATAGGTTGACATTTGAAAAAGCTATTGAGGAAAAACCTGAACTTTGGGCCTCTGGCTCCTTATTTAACCCTGATGTTGGGATTTTTCCCCAAAAAGAAAGCTCGTGCAAGGTGAGGATATGGCCCCAGATTGAATTAAAGCAATTTCCCCTGAAATAGGTTGACATTTGAAAAAGCTATTGAGAAAAACCCTGAAATTTGGGACTCTGGCTCCTTATTTACCCATAAAGTCGGGATTTTTCCCCAAAAAGAAAGCTCGTCCAACGTGAGGATATGGCCCCAGATTCAAATGAAGCAATTTCCCCTGGAATAGGATGACATTTGAAAAAGCTATTGAGGAAAAACCTGAAATGTGGGCCTCTGGCTCCTTATTTATCCATAAAGTCTGGATTTGTCCCCAAAAAGAAAGCTCGTGCAAGGTGAGGATATGGCCACAGATTAAAATGAAGCAATTTCCCCTGAAAAAGGTTGGCATTTGAAAAAGATATTGAGGAAAAACCTGAAATTTGGGCCTCTGGCTCCTTATTTAACCCTGATGTTGGGATTTTTCCCCAAAAAGAAAGCCCGTGCAAGGTGAGGATATGGCCCCAGATTAAAATGAAGCAATTTCCCCTGAAATAGGTTGACATTTGAAAAAACTATTAAGAAAAAACCTGAAATTTGGGCCTCTGGCTCCTTATTTACCCATAAAGTCGGGATTTTTCCCCAAAAAGAAAGCTCGTGCAAGGTGAGGATGTGGCCCCAGATTAAATTAAAGCAATTTCCCCCAAAATAGGTTGACATTTGAAAAAGCTATTGAGAAAAAAACCTGAAATTTGGGCCTCTGGCGCCTTATTTAACCCTGATGTTGGGATTTTTCCCCAAAAAGAAAGCTTGTGCAAGGTGAGGATATGGCCCCAGATTAAAATGAAGCAATTTCCCCTGAAATAGGTTGACATTTGAAAAAGCTACTGAGAAAAAACCTGAAATGTGGGCCTCTGGCTCCTTATTTAAACCTGATGTTGGGATTTTTCCCCAAAAAGAAAGCTTGTGCAAGGTGAGGATATGGCCCCAGATTAAAATGAAGCAATTTCCCCTGAAATAGGTTGACATTTGAAAAAGCTACTGAGAAAAAACCTGAAATGTGGGCCTCTGGCTCCTTATTTAAACCTGATGTTGGGATTTTTCCCCAAAAAGAAAGCTTGTGCAAGGTGAGGATATGGCCACAGATTAAAATGAAGCAATTTCCCCTGAAATAGGTTGACATTTGAAAAAGCTATTGAGGAAAAACCTGACATTTGGGCCTCTGGCTCCTTATTTAACCCTGATGTTGGGATTTTTCCCCAAAAAGAAAGCTCGTGCAAGGTGAGGATATGGCCCCAGATTGAATTAAAGCAATTTCCCCTGAAATAGGTTGACATTTGAAAAAGCTATAGAGAAAAAACCTGAAATTTGGGCCTCTGGCTCCTTATTTACCCATAAAGTCGGGATTTTTCCCCAAAAAGAAAGCTCGTCCAACGTGAAGATATGGCCCCAGATTCAAATGAAGCAATTTCCCCTGGAATAGGATGACATTTGAAAAAGCTATTGAGGAAAAACCTGAAATGTGGGCCTCTGGCTCCTTATTTATCCATAAAGTCTGGATTTGTCCCCAAAAAGAAAGCTCGTGCAAGGTGAGGATATGGCCCCAGATTAAAATGAAGCAATTTCCCCTGAAATAGGTTGACATTTGAAAAAGCTATTGAGAAAAAACCTGAAATGTGGGCCTCTGGCTCCTTATTTAAACCTGATGTTGGGATTTTTCCCCAAAAAGAAAGCTTGTGCAAGGTGAGGATATGGCCACAGATTAAAATGAAGCAATTTCCCCTGAAATAGGTTGACATTTGAAAAAGCTATTGAGGAAAAACCTGAAATTTGGGCCTCTGGCTCCTTATTTAACCCTGATGTTGGGATTTTTCCCCAAAAAGAAAGCTTGTGCAAGGTGGGGATATGGCCCCAGACTGAATTAAAGCAATTTCCCCTGAAATAGGTTGACATTTGAAAAAGCTATTGAGAAAAAAACTGAAATTTGGGCCTCTGGCTCCTTATTTACCCATAAAGTCGGGATTTTTCCCCAAAAAGAAAGCTCGTCCAATGTGAGGATATGGCCCCAGATTCAAATGAAGCAATTTCCCCTGGAATAGGATGACATTTGAAAAAGCTATTGAGGAAAAACCTGAAATGTGGGCCTCTGGCTCCTTATTTATCCATAAAGTCTGGATTTGTCCCCAAAAAGAAAGCTCGTGCAAGGTGAGGATATGGCCACAGATTAAAATGAAGCAATTTCCCCTGAAAAAGGTTGGCATTTGAAAAAGATATTGAGGAAAAACCTGAAATTTGGGCCTCTGGCTCCTTATTTAACCCTGATGTTGGGATTTTTCCCCAAAAAGAAAGCCCGTGCAAGGTGAGGATATGGCCCCAGATTAAAATGAAGCAATTTCCCCTGAAATAGGTTGACATTTGAAAAAGCTATTAAGAAAAAACCTGAAATTTGGGCCTCTGGCTCCTTATTTACCCATAAAGTCGGGATTTTTCCCCAAAAAGAAAGCTCGTGCAAGGTGAGGATGTGGCCCCAGATTAAATTAAAGCAATTTCCCCCAAAATAGGTTGACATTTGAAAAAGCTATTGAGAAAAAACCTGAAATTTGGGCCTCTGGCGCCTTATTTAACCCTGATGTTGGGATTTTTCCCCAAAAAGAAAGCTTGTGCAAGGTGAGGATATGGCCCCAGATTAAATGAAAGAAATTTCCCCTGAAATAGGTTGACATTTGAAAAAGCTATTGAGAAAAAAACCTGAAATTTGGGCCTCTGGCTCCTTATTTAACCCTGATGTTAGGATTTTTCCCCAAAAAGAAAGCTTGTGCAAGGTGAGGATATGGCCCCAGATTAAAATAAAGCAATTTCCCCAGAAAAAAAGGATGATATTTGAAAAACCTATTGAGGCAAAACATTAAATTTTGTCCTCTGGCACCTTATTTAACCCTGATGTTGGGATTTTTCCCCAAAAAGAAAGCTCGTGCAAGGTGAGGATATGGCCCCAGATTGAATTAAAGCAATTTCCCCTGAAATAGGTTAACATTTGAAAAAGCTATTGAGGAAAAACCTGAAATGTGGGCCTCTGGCTCCTTATTTATCCATAAAGTCTGGATTTGTCCCCAAAAAGAAAGCTCGTGCAAGGTGAGGATATGGCCCCAGATTAAAATGAAGCAATTTCCCCTGAAATAGGTTGACATTTGAAAAAGCTATTGAGAAAAAACCTGAAATGTGGGCCTCTGGCTCCTTATTTAAACCTGATGTTGGGATTTTTCCCCAAAAAGAAAGCTTGTGCAAGGTGAGGATATGGCCACAGATTAAAATGAAGCAATTTCCCCTGAAATAGGTTGACATTTGAAAAAGCTATTGAGGAAAAACCTGAAATTTGGGCCTCTGGCTCCTTATTTAACCCTGATGTTGGGATTTTTCCCCAAAAAGAAAGCTTGTGCAAGGTGGGGATATGGCCCCAGACTGAATTAAAGCAATTTCCCCTGAAATAGGTTGACATTTGAAAAAGCTATTGAGAAAAAAACTGAAATTTGGGCCTCTGGCTCCTTATTTACCCATAAAGTCGGGATTTTTCCCCAAAAAGAAAGCTCGTCCAATGTGAGGATATGGCCCCAGATTCAAATGAAGCAATTTCCCCTGGAATAGGATGACATTTGAAAAAGCTATTGAGGAAAAACCTGAAATGTGGGCCTCTGGCTCCTTATTTATCCATAAAGTCTGGATTTGTCCCCAAAAAGAAAGCTCGTGCAAGGTGAGGATATGGCCACAGATTAAAATGAAGCAATTTCCCCTGAAAAAGGTTGGCATTTGAAAAAGATATTGAGGAAAAACCTGAAATTTGGGCCTCTGGCTCCTTATTTAACCCTGATGTTGGGATTTTTCCCCAAAAAGAAAGCCCGTGCAAGGTGAGGATATGGCCCCAGATTAAAATGAAGCAATTTCCCCTGAAATAGGTTGACATTTGAAAAAGCTATTAAGAAAAAACCTGAAATTTGGGCCTCTGGCTCCTTATTTACCCATAAAGTCGGGATTTTTCCCCAAAAAGAAAGCTCGTGCAAGGTGAGGATGTGGCCCCAGATTAAATTAAAGCAATTTCCCCCAAAATAGGTTGACATTTGAAAAAGCTATTGAGAAAAAACCTGAAATTTGGGCCTCTGGCGCCTTATTTAACCCTGATGTTGGGATTTTTCCCCAAAAAGAAAGCTTGTGCAAGGTGAGGATATGGCCCCAGATTAAATGAAAGAAATTTCCCCTGAAATAGGTTGACATTTGAAAAAGCTATTGAGAAAAAAACCTGAAATTTGGGCCTCTGGCTCCTTATTTAACCCTGATGTTAGGATTTTTCCCCAAAAAGAAAGCTTGTGCAAGGTGAGGATATGGCCCCAGATTAAAATAAAGCAATTTCCCCAGAAAAAAAGGATGATATTTGAAAAACCTATTGAGGCAAAACATTAAATTTTGTCCTCTGGCACCTTATTTAACCCTGATGTTGGGATTTTTCCCCAAAAAGAAAGCTCGTGCAAGGTGAGGATATGGCCCCAGATTGAATTAAAGCAATTTCCCCTGAAATAGGTTAACATTTGAAAAAGCTATTGAGAAAAAACCTGAAATGTGGGCCTCTGGCTCCTTATTTACCCATAAAGTCAGGATTTTTTCCCAAAAAGAAAGCTTGTGCAAGGTGAGGATATGGCCCCAGATTAAAATGAAGCAATTTCCCCTGAAATAGGTTGACATTTGAAAAAGCTACTGAGAAAAAACCTGAAATGTGGGCCTCTGGCTCCTTATTTAAACCTGATGTTGGGATTTTTCCCCAAAAAGAAAGCTTGTGCAAGGTGAGGATATGGCCCCAGATTAAAATGAAGCAATTTCCCCTGAAATAGGTTGACATTTGAAAAAGCTACTGAGAAAAAACCTGAAATGTGGGCCTCTGGCTCCTTATTTAAACCTGATGTTGGGATTTTTCCCCAAAAAGAAAGCTTGTGCAAGGTGAGGATATGGCCACAGATTAAAATGAAGCAATTTCCCCTGAAATAGGTTGACATTTGAAAAAGCTATTGAGGAAAAACCTGACATTTGGGCCTCTGGCTCCTTATTTAACCCTGATGTTGGGATTTTTCCCCAAAAAGAAAGCTCGTGCAAGGTGAGGATATGGCCCCAGATTGAATTAAAGCAATTTCCCCTGAAATAGGTTGACATTTGAAAAAGCTATAGAGAAAAAACCTGAAATTTGGGCCTCTGGCTCCTTATTTACCCATAAAGTCGGGATTTTTCCCCAAAAAGAAAGCTCGTCCAACGTGAAGATATGGCCCCAGATTCAAATGAAGCAATTTCCCCTGGAATAGGATGACATTTGAAAAAGCTATTGAGGAAAAACCTGAAATGTGGGCCTCTGGCTCCTTATTTATCCATAAAGTCTGGATTTGTCCCCAAAAAGAAAGCTCGTGCAAGGTGAGGATATGGCCCCAGATTAAAATGAAGCAATTTCCCCTGAAATAGGTTGACATTTGAAAAAGCTATTGAGAAAAAACCTGAAATGTGGGCCTCTGGCTCCTTATTTAAACCTGATGTTGGGATTTTTCCCCAAAAAGAAAGCTTGTGCAAGGTGAGGATATGGCCACAGATTAAAATGAAGCAATTTCCCCTGAAATAGGTTGACATTTGAAAAAGCTATTGAGGAAAAACCTGAAATTTGGGCCTCTGGCTCCTTATTTAACCCTGATGTTGGGATTTTTCCCCAAAAAGAAAGCTTGTGCAAGGTGGGGATATGGCCCCAGATTGAATTAAAGCAATTTCCCCTGAAATAGGTTGACATTTGAAAAAGCTATTGAGAAAAAACCTGAAATGTGGGCCTCTGGCTCCTTATTTAAACCTGATGTTGGGATTTTTCCCCAAAAAGAAAGCTTGTGCAAGGTGAGGATATGGCCACAGATTAAAATGAAGCAATTTCCCCTGAAATAGGTTGACATTTGAAAAAGCTATTGAGGAAAAACCTGAAATTTGGGCCTCTGGCTCCTTATTTAACCCTGATGTTGGGATTTTTCCCCAAAAAGAAAGCTCGTGCAAGGTGAGGATATGGCCCCAGATTGAATTAAAGCAATTTCCCCAGAAAAAAAGGATGATATTTGAAAAAGCTATTAAGGCAAAACATTAAATTTTGGCCTCTGGCACCTTATTTAACCCTGATGTTGGGATTTTTCCCCAAAAAGAAAGCTCGTGCAAGGTGAGGATATGGCCCCAGATTAAATGAAAGCAATTCCCCCTGAAATAGGTTGACATTTGAAAAAGGTATTGAGAAAAAACCTGAAATTTGGGCCTCTGGCTCCTTATTTACCCATAAAGGCGGGATTTTTCCCCAAAAAGAAAGCTCGTGCAAGGTGAGGATATGGCCCCAGATTAAAATGAAGCAATTTCCCCTGAAATAGGTTGACATTTGAAAAAGGTATTGAGAAAAAACCTGAAATTTGGGCCTCTGGCTCCTTATTTACCCATAAAGGCGGGATTTTTCCCCAAAAAGAAAGCTCGTGCAAGGTGAGGATGTGGCCCCAGATTAAATTAAAGCAATTTCCCCAGAAATAGGTTGACATTTGAAAAAGCTATTGAGAAAAAACCTGAAATTTGGGCCTCTGGCGCCTTATTTAACCCTGATGTTGGGATTTTTTCCCCAAAAAGAAAGCTCGTGCAAGGTGAGGATATGGCCCCAGATTAAATGAAAGCAATTTCCCCTGAAATAGGTTGACATTTGAAAAAGCTATTGAGAAAAAAACTGAAATTTGGGCCTCTGGCTCCTTATTTACCCATAAATTCGGGATTTTTCCCCAAAAAGAAAGCTCATGCAAGGTGAGGATATGGCCCCAGATTAAATTAAAGCAATTTCCCCTGAAATAGATTGACATTTGAAAAAGCTATTGAGAAAAAACCTGAAATTTGGGCCTCTGGCTCCTTATTTAACCCTGATGTTGGGATTTTTCCCCAAAAAGAAAGCTTGTGCAAGGTGAGGATATGTCCCCAGATTAAAATAAAGCAATTTCCCCAGAAAAAAAGGATGATATTTGAAAAACCTATTGAGGCAAAACATTAAATTTTGTCCTCTGGCACCTTATTTAACCCTGATGTTGGGATTTTTCCCCAAAAAGAAAGCTCGTGCAAGGTGAGGATATGGCCCCAGATTAAATTAAAGCAATTTCCCCTGAAATAGATTGACATTTGAAAAAGCTATTGAGAAAAAACCTGAAATTTGGGCCTCTGGCTCCTTATTTAACCCTGATGTTGGGATTTTTCCCCAAAAAGAAAGCTTGTGCAAGGTGAGGATATGTCCCCAGATTAAAATAAAGCAATTTCCCCAGAAAAAAAGGATGATATTTGAAAAACCTATTGAGGCAAAACATTAAATTTTGTCCTCTGGCACCTTATTTAACCCTGATGTTGGGATTTTTCCCCAAAAAGAAAGCTCGTGCAAGGTGAGGATATGGCCCCAGATTGAATGAAAGCAATTTCCCCTGAAATAGGTTAACATTTGAAAAAGCTATTGAGAAAAAACCTGAAATTTGGGCCTCTGGCTCCTTATTTACCCATAAAGTTGGGATTTTTCCCCAAAAAGAAAGCTTGTGCAAGGTGAGGATATGGCCCCAGATTAAAATAAAGCAATTTCCCCAGAAAAAAAGGATGATATTTGAAAAAGCTATTGAGGCAAAACATTAAATTTTGTCCTCTGGCACCTTATTTAACCCTGATGTTGGGATTTTTCGCCCAAAAGAAAGCTTGTGCAAGGTGAGGATATGGCCCCAGATTGAATTAAAGCAATTTCCCCTGAAATAGGATGATATTTGAAAAAGCTATTGAGGAAAACCTGAAATGTGGGCCTCTGGCTCCTTATTTAACCCTGATGTTGGGATTTTTCCCCAAAAAGAAAGCCCGTGGAAGGTGAGGATATGGCCCCAGATTAAAATGAAGCAATTTCCCCTGAAATAGGTTGACATTTGAAAAAGCTATTAAGAAAAAACCTGAAATTTGGGCCTCTGGCTCCTTATTTACCCATAAAGTCGGGATTTTTCCCCAAAAAGAAAGCTCGTGCAAGGTGAGGATGTGGCCCCAGATTAAATTAAAGCAATTTCCCACAAAATAGGTTGACATTTGAAAAAGCTATTGAGAAAAAAAACTGAAATTTGGGCCTCTGGCTCCTTACTTAACCCTGATGTTGGGATTTTTCCCCAAAAAGAAAGCTTGTGCAAGGTGAGGATATGTCCCCAGATTAAAATAAAGCAATTTCCCCAGAAAAAAAAGGATGATATTTGAAAAACCTATTGAGGCAAAACATTAAATTTTGTCCTCTGGCACCTTATTTAACCCTGATGTTGGGATTTTTCCCCAAAAAGAAAGCTCGTGCAAGGTGAGGATATGGCCCCAGATTGAATTAAAGCAATTTCCCCAGAAATAGGTTAACATTTGAAAAAGCTATTGAGAAAAAACCCTGAAATGTGGGCCTCTGGCTCCTTATTTACCCATAAAGTCGGGATTTTTCCCCAAAAAGAAAGCTTGTGCAAGGTGAGGATATGGCCCCAGATTAAAATGAAGCAATTTCCCCTGAAATAGGTTGACATTTGAAAAAGCTATTGAGAAAAAAACTGAAATTTCGGCCTCTGGCTCCTTATTTAAACCTGATGTTGGGATTTTTCCCCAAAAAGAAAGCTCGTGCAAGGTGAGGATATGGCCCCAGATTGAATTAAAGCAATTTCCCCTGAAATAGGTTGACATTTGAAAAAGCTATTGAGAAAAAACCTGAAATTTGGGCCTCTGGCTCCTTATTTACCCATAAAGTCGGGATTTTTCCCAAAAAAGAAAGCTCGTGCAAGGTGAGGATGTGGCCCCAGATTAAATTAAAGCAATTTCCCCAAAAATAGGTTGACATTTGAAAAAGCTATTGAGAAAAAACCTGAAATTTGGGCCTCTGGCTCCTTATTTACCCATAAAGTCGGGATTTTTCCCAAAAAAGAAAGCTCGTGCAAGGTGAGGATATGGCCCCAGATTAAATGAAAGCAATTTCCCCTGAAATAGGTTGACATTTGAAAAAGCAAGGTCGAGTTCCCGGCAGTTCTGCTTGAATCACACATGCCTTAAATGCAGAACGCCATCCAATTATCTGCTTCAGCTGAAAGTCTTTAAGGTTGCATGTGAGCACCAGTCACAGGTGCTACACATGATGTTGATGAGGGTGAGGACTCTTCAGCCAACACCTTCTGCACAGACAAATCAGTTCTCATGCCACCTGAAGAGCAAAGAAAAGAAAAGAACACCAAAACATCCAGCCACCCCCCCAACACACAACAGTATAACTCACAAACTCGCAGCTTAAAGCAGATAACCCGTAAGTTGGAGAGGAAATGGCATCTCACTAATTTAGAAGATCTTCACTTAGCCTGGAAAAAGAGTCTGTTGCTCTATAAAAAAGCCCTCCGTAAAGCTAGGACATCTTACTACTCATCACTAATTGAAGAAAATAAGAACAACCCCAGGTTTCTTTTCAGCACTGTAGCCAGGCTGACAAAGAGTCAGAGCTCTATTGAGCCGAGTATTCCTTTAACTTTAACTAGTAATGACTTCATGACTTTTTTTGCTAATAAAATTTTAACTATTAGAGAAAAAAATTACTCATAACCATCCCAAAGACGTATTGTTATCTTTGGCTGCTTTCAGTGATGCTGGTATTTGGTTTATTCTCTTTCTCTCCGATTGTTCTGTCTGAGTTATTTTCATTAGTTACTTCATCCAAACCATCAACATGTCTATTAGACCCCATTCCTACCAGGCTGCTCAAGGAAGCCCTACCATTATTTAATGCTTCGATCTTAAATATGATCAATCTATCTTTATTAGTTGGCTATGTACCACAGGCTTTTAAGGTGGCAGTAATTAAACCATTACTTAAAAAGCCATCACTTGACCCAGCTATCTTAGCTAATTATAGGCCAATCTCCAACCTTCCTTTTCTCTCAAAAATTCTTGAAAGGGTAGTTGTAATACAGCTAACTGATCATCTGCAGAGGAATGGTCTATTTGAAGAGTTTCAGTCAGGTTTTAGAATTCATCATAGTACAGAAACAGCATTAGTGAAGGTTACAAATGATCTTCTTATGGCCTCAGACAGTGGACTCATCTCTGTGCTTGTTCTGTTAGACCTCAGTGCTGCTTTTGATACTGTTGACCATAAAATTTTATTACAGAGATTAGAGCATGACATAGGTATTAAAGGCACTGCGCTGCAGTGGTTTGAATCATATTTATCTAATAGATTACAATTTGTTCATGTAAATGGGGAATCTTCTTCACAGACTAAGGTTAATTATGGAGTTCCACAAGGTTCTGGGCTAGGACCAATTTTATTCACTTTATACATGCTTCCCTTAGGCAGTATTATTAGACAGCATTGCTTAAATTTTCATTGTTACGCAGATGATACCCAGCTTTATCTATCCATGAAGCCAGAGGACACACACCAATTAGCTAAACTGCAGGATTGTCTTACAGACATAAAGACATGGATGACCTCTAATTTCCTGCTTTTAAACTGAGATAAAACTGAAGTCATTGTACTTGGCCCCACAAATCTTAGAAACATGGTGTCTAACCAGATCCTTACTCTGGATGGCATTACCCTGACCTCTAGTAATACTGTGAGAAATCTTGGAGTCATTTTTGATCAGGATATGTCATTCAAAGCGCATATTAAACAAATATGTAGGACTGCTTTTTTGCATTTACACAATATCTCTAAAATTAGAAAGGTCTTGTCTCAGAGTGATGCTGAAAAACTAATTCATGCATTTATTTCCTCTAGGCTGGACTATTGTAATTCATTATTATCAGGTTGTCCTAAAAGTTCCCTGAAAAGCCTTCAGTTAATTCAAAATGCTGCAGCTGCAGAGTACTAACGGGGACTAGCAGGAGAGAGCATATCTCACCCATATTGGCCTCTCTTCATTGGCTTCCTGTTAATTCTAGAATAGAATTTAAAATTCTTCTTCTTATAAGGTTTTGAATAATCAGGTCCCATCTTATCTTAGGGACCTTATAGTACCATATCACCCCAATAGAGCGCTTCACTCTCAGACTGCAGGCTTACTTGTAGTTCCTAGGGTTTGTAAGAGTAGAATGGGAGGCAGAGCCTTCAGCTTTCAGGCTCTTCTCCTGTGGAACCAGCTCCCAATTCAGATCAGGGAGACAGACACCCTCTCTACTTTTAAGATTAGGCTTAAAACTTTCCTTTTTGCTAAAGCTTATAGTTAGGGCTGGATCAGGTGACCCTGAACCATCCCTTAGTTATGCGCTATAGACTTAGACTGCTGGGGGGTTCCCATGATGCACTGAGTGTTTCTTTCTCTTTTTGCTCTGTATGCACCACTCTGCATTTAATCATTAGTGATTGATCTCTGCTCCCCTCCACAGCATGTCTTTTTCCTGGTTCTCTCCCTCAGCCCCAACCAGTCCCAGCAGAAGACTGCCCCTCCCTGAGCCTGGTTCTGTTGGAGGTTTCTTCCTGTTAAAAGGGAGTTTTTCCTTCCCACTGTCGCCAAGTGCTTGCTCACAGGGGTTCGTTTTGACCGTTGGGGTTTTTTACGTAATTATTGTATGGCCTTGCCTTACAATATAAAGCGCCTTGGGGCAACTGTTTGTTGTGATTTGGCGCTATATAAATAAAATTGATTGAAATTGATTGATTGATATTTGCCCTTGATTCTTGAAATCTAAATCTTCCACTGAATAAAGGTTCTGAAAGGTAGCCACTTTGAAATGGATGACAATAAAGTTTATCAAGTTCTATGCTGTAAATGGTAGTTTGGCTCAATTGACATGATGGGCACATGCCCATCATATTCAATATGAAGAAAATATATTTTGTCAAGCATTGCAAAGAGCATTTTTTGTTTTTAGTTGTACAAGTGCTCTTTTCTAGGTAAGTGAATGACATTAAGTTTAGTTATGTTAATGCAAGAGATGAGACGTTGTCAAGATTCCACGTTTTTTTAGTTGACACGTAATTGTTAGATGGTCCCTAAATCAGCGACCGCTTGTGTACGCATTTGTTGGTGTTTTCTGTGCGTCTCCCGATCATTTTTCCATGTGCACTTCGAAACAACATCGAAACTATCTAAAGTAAGAGCTGTGAAACTTAAGTTTACTTATTGCATGTCATGTACGAGGTGTTTGGGTTTCAGTGACTGCGTGAATGATGATTTATTTAACTGTATCCTCGCCGAATGTCTGAATATCTAAAATCAAACTAACCTATCCGCGGTGGACTGGAGGAGGTGCAGAGATGTCTGGCTGCACGTGACTCTCCTCTCGCTCCTCTGGTTGCTCAGACTCGTTCTCCCGCGCATCGGTTAAAACAGCAGGTGGAACACCTGCAGGAGCGTCCTGAGGAGCTTCAGCAGGAACTGTGGAACAACATTTGGAGCTGAGTTTAATTGTGCGCACGTGACAGAAAACTGATTCATCGTGGCGCGCAGTGAAATGTGACGCCGCGTTACAAGTCGTGTCAAAAGTTGACCGTTTCCGTTTCACTTCGTAATAACGCGTGACAGTTTGGGCTCCAAGAACCATCACAGGAACCACTACGAACGTTGTCACGTTCTATTAAGGATCACTACTCATCAAGACGGATCAATACGCTCAGTTGGACCTCCACGACGTGAGACAAAATGAGGGTGGTGTGTGACATTCGTGGAGCATGTTTTTGACAGGCAAAAACATGCTCCACGAATATCAAGAATAACACGCACTATTAAGAAACCTATTCAGATACGTTAAGTCACATTAAGAATGTCAGGAATGTGTCACGAATGACAGAAAAATGACATTCGTAACACGTCTTGGTTATATGTAAACGCACGTTTGTCATTTTAAGCATGGGATTTTTATTTTTATTTTCAATTCATCCAATAAGATTGTACCAGAAACTAAACCAAAATTATGTAAATAAATGATTACCTTGGTTTGATTACAACTAAAAATGTTGCTTTGTGTCATTTGTCTAGACAAATTAAACTTTATTTTTAAGCTCTGTCTGTCACACAGATCACTGGCACAAAATACTAAGTTTTTGTTGAAGTTTGAGTTTTTGTTTGACAACCTCCTGAGTTTAAGGGAAGTGAGCTGCTACAAAAACCACCAAGAGAGAAAAAAACAGGTGCAGCCTCTAGGTAAAAATAAATCATTCCTTTCTTTTTACTGTCCTTTAATGTGCGGTTTTAAGTGCAGTACAACAATTCACACATCAGCCACACATGCAGAGGTTTGTTGATACAAATATAAAGATTCTTTACTGTCATCGTAACCAGTACAACGGAAGGTAAGGTGCAAGGCTTTCAGTGCAAATATAAACAGTATAAACCTGAGTAAACCACGTGCAGGACTGAAAGGTAAGAAAAGAAGAAAAACATAAAGTTTACCAGAATAAAAGAGGTATGTCCAGAGCGCAAATTTAAAAAAGAAAAAAATATTATGACTGTAGTAGCAAAATAGAGATTACATATAAAAAAGAGTATGTACAAAACTGTGGATATTTCAGTGGCAGTGGATATTGCACATAAACAAATATTGCAGTCATTCCATGTGTGGCATGTGACATGGCTATTTGGTTCCAGTGGCATTCAAAGCTCTAACAGCAGTTGTATAGAAACTGTTTTACAGTTTATTTGTAATTGCTGTACCATCTGCCTGATGGCAGTAGCTCAAACAGAGAGTGTCCAGGGTGGGATGAGTCCTTTAGGATGGTGTTGGCTCTCCTGACACAGTAAGAGCCATAAAGGTCCTCCAGTGTGGGTAGAGGGAACCCAGTGATCTTCTCTGCCATTTTGGTAGCCCTCTGGAGCTCCTTTCTGTTTGCCACCATGCATCTGGTAAACCGTACAGAGGCCTTATATAGAGCAGTAAAAAGACATGCGCAATCTCTGGTTTATGTTATTTTTCATGAGGATTCTCAGAAAGTGTTGATGAATATTGTGACATAACCCGGCTGGAAAAAAGATAAATAATTAGCCAGGAGCGGAGGAAAAAAACTGAACTATTGTGTTTTGGTATTGCTATTATACTTGTATTGTTGTGGACATATGGATATATTTGAGAAGCTTGGCATTAAAATCACTAGTGCAGTTTTGGTACGAGATGTGACAAAAACTAAAGCAGATGAGGAGGTAATTGAATTCTTAAAGCAACATGGTTCTATTTCAAAATGTGAGGTTATTGATAAACCAGAGTCATGGTTTCACCACTCGATTATTGTAGAATTTAGTTCTGGTGCCGCGTTGGTTGCATTACGTCCACTTTTGCCATATACGTATGTGTGTGAGGAAGACATGGTTGTGTTTGAAATTTTAGACCTGTCTTCAGCATGTGCAAGTGAGGTAGGGAAGTTACAGACTGAGAACTATTTGTCCAAATTGCAGAAGGTTGCGAAACTGACCGGGTAGTATTTTTCTGTCGTCCTGGATGGAGTGATGTCTCTACTTGGTCAGACTGTTACACAGCTCTCTCCCACTGCCACCCAAGTCAAACCTCTAGTACAGGACAATAAGAGTGACTCCTACGCTGTTGCCACCACTGATCCTTCAGTTGAGACTGCTTCTTCAGTCCCACAGAGTGAGCCACTGCCAACACTTCCGAAGGGGCCTACGGTCCAATCTGCTCCGAGATCAGCGATACCTTCAGTGCTTCATGGAAATTTGAGTCCACCTGAAGTCCAGCATTATGTGGTTGAACACATCGTCAAAAGCGATGATAATGCCACGAACCTGCCAGCACAGCATATTAGAGCCTTCTCTGGTAGATTGCCCAGAACACAAAATGAGTCGTACTATGATACCTGGTGCTCCGGATTTGAGCTACTATTAAAAGATCCTGCTGTGTCTGATTTACAATGCTCCTGCAAGATCTTTGACAGCCTGTTACCCCCGGCCGCTGATGTGGTAAAGCACCTGAGGCCCGATACAGCTCCAACTGTGTATCTATAGACACTTGACTCAGCTTATGGCACTGTCCAGGATGGCGACGAGTTGTATGCCAAATTCATGGACACATTCCAAGATGCAGGGGAGAAACCGTCATTGTATTTACAACGTCTACAAGTGGCGCTCAGTCATGCTGTCAAAAGAGGTGGAGCGGCAACCAAAGATTTCGACCGACATCTCTTGACTCAGTTTTGCTGTGGCTGCTAGGACAATACTCTCATTACCGAACTTCAATTAAAACAACGTAAACTGAACCCCCCCGCCTTTTGCTGAGTTACTCCTACTGCTACGAACAGAGGAAGATTGAGAAGCTGCTAAAGCCATTCGAATGAAGCGCCATCTCGGCTCATCCCGTCCCAGAGCAGCAGCCCATGTCCAGTATGCTTTTACAGATAGTGCAGAGAAGGGAGAGATTGCTGTTCTTACCAATGCCACACAGCAACGCGCACAACAACTGGCCGAAATCCAGAAGCAGCTCGCAATCCTCACTGCCGGCCCGTCAAGCTCGAGTCAAGTAGCTGCTCCTAAGCCCACACCTAGGCGTAAGTCAGGTGAGAGGCAGAGGGTGGGCAAGCCATCAATGGAACCCATCCTCTGTTTCCAAGCCTGGCTATTGTTTTCGGTGCGGTGAAGACAGCCATATTAAGATTCAGTGTGATAACCCCCCAAATTCCGCCCTTGTTGCTGCAAAGAAAAAAACAGTTTGCGGAAAGACAACAAAAATGGCAGAAATCAAACAGACATTCGTTAAACTAGAGTCAGTTCCAGTTGCGGGGGGGGGGGGGGGGACTGGAACTGTTGGTGGCCCACAATGTCCCAACACGAAGCATGTCAAATGTCATGAAGTATGTCATGCCGTCTCATCCCTGTTACCTAAAGGTTTGACTGGGTCCTGGTGCATGGCCATTGTCAAGATTGCTGGTGAAGCACTGAATTGCCTCTTAGACACTGGATCACAAGTCACTACAATAACAGTTTCAGTTTACAATCGACATCTCACAGACCAACCACTGAAACCCTTGTGCGAGCTATTACAAGTGGAAGGAGCTGTTGGACAGTCAGTCCCATATCTTGGATATGTGGAGGTGGTGGTGATGTTTCCAAGTGATTTTCTGGGAGCTGAGTTTGACATTGTCACACTTGCACTCGTTGTCCTGATTCTAGACACCAGCTATCTCCGGTTTTGATTGGCATGAATACCTTGGAGCCGCTTTTCTGCCACTACATGGAGAGCTTCAGGTGCGCTTTCAGCAACAACAAGAAGGCAGTGATGGAGTCATGAGAGTAGCCAGTCCGTAGCCAATTCTAATTTCTGCTGGGCACACCACTGTCATTGATGGATTTATCCGTACTACCATGCCAGTTTCAAGTCATAGTGTGCTTGTGGAACATCCTTCTTCACCAGTGGTGGATGCTGGTCTTTCAAGGAGGGGAAGCTCAGTTTCGGCCTACATCATAAAATATGTCGGTTTATTTATACGTAAATTCTACCCTCTGTTCCTTTTCAAGAAAATGATCTGTGACCCTGTCGTACCAACAAGGCCTTTTCCAGGGACTTGACTAGTGTCCTCTCAATGGCCAGCAGAGCTAGGCTGCTTAAACGGCCTTGGCCCATGGTGTTGCGGGTGTAAGACTTGAGCCGCTTTAAACAGGAGAAGCTCCTCTCTACACCTGCAGATGTAACTCCAATCGTTGCCACTAATGACAATAGTTTGTACACCTGAGGCATTACACTGTCCAACTCCATGTCTTTCAGAAACAGCAAGAAATCACATAGCTTTCCCCTGTTGCCCTGCAAGTCCTGGTTTGAATATAGGACTTGAAGTTCAGACCTCAGTCTCCCTGAATCAAAGAACTGGCCAAACCTTTTCAGGACACTCTGAAATTCCTCCTCTGGAAACACTTGTCTCATCTCATCAAATTTCCCTGGATTGACCAATTCCAAGAAGCGCAGACTTTCCAAATTTGCAAAACGCCGAGGTAGCTGCTCTGTGACATTGTCTAGGATGGTCATGTACAGATTTCTGTAGCGCTCCTTAGGATCCTGTAGTTGTGACAGACGGCATTTTCTCATGGGCTCAGTTTGTGGGTCTGATGTGAGATCTGCTGCTTTGGCGTAAACAGCTTGGAAAGCCCCCTCTGACCTCTTCTCTTTGACAAAAGCAAGAAGAGACTCAATTCTTTTCTGGCAGTACAGAACATCCATAGCTCTCTGCTGGACAATGTCAGACACCACATCAGTCTCAGAGAAGATTTGTTCATATGTGTACAACATGAACACAAACTCAAAATCCTCCAGTTTCATCAGAAGGCCTTTGGCACAGTCTAATGTGTCATCATCGATAGACTTATCTGCAATGATCATCTCAAAAGTTTGCAGAAGGGCATCATAATTGTTTGCCACAGTGCTCACTATCCGTGATGTGAAATTCCATCAAGTAGGAGCATTTGTGGGCAACCTTGAGCAGCCTGCAGACTCAAGAAAAGACATCCTCTTTGTGGATTTTGAGAAAAATGTGGCAAACCCAGAGAGTGATGCAAAAAATATTCTGCACTCAGATAAGCATTTAGCCCCCTGAGACAGAACCAGATTCAGTCTGTGTGCATAGCAATGCACAAACATTGCACTGAGGGCTATTACTTTAACTTTGGCCTGCAAACCATTGAGAGCTGAAGCCATGACAGCAGCCCCATCATTGGTTTGCGCCACAAATTTCTCCCTGAAATTGTAGCCCTGCATGTTCTCATTCAAGACTTCAAAAACAGACTGAGCATCTCTTCCCCCAGAAACATAAAAAAAAATCCAATAAAGCGCTCCTGAATTTTACCTGCCCTATCCACATAGCGAACAATGACAGAGTTGAGCATGGCAAGCTATATCAGTTGTTTCATCCACCTGCCATGCAAAAAAGGGAGCAGCCTGGATTTCATCCTTGATCTCATCAGAAACAGTGGCTAAAAGAGCAGAGATCAAGTCATTTTGGATTGCATGGGACATACCAGAAAACACAGCTGATGACTGGAATTGTGTGGCCAGGACAGAGTCATATTTAGCTCATGTTTCATTAAACTCCCTGTAATTCCCCTTGTTGGATGATTCAGCACTCTCATCATGCCCCCTAAATGACAGCTCCTGACGGCCAAGCAAGGAAGTCACATCAATAAGGCGGTTTAGGAAAGCTCTGTTTTGTTTAACTGCTTCATTATGTTTTGCCACTTGAATGCGAGCGCCTTCATTGATTGCATGCTCAACCCTGACTCTGCCCAGGCAACTTAACCTTGCACATGCACTCACTGCTTTTTTCATGCCTTTTGTATGCCCTGTCAAAGTTGGACAGATCCCCAAAACCCACTTTTGACCAGACAACACATCCCTGAGATGGTTTCATCAAGAGGCATGGCCAACAGTACATTTTATTTGTTACAGCACTTCCAGTCAGCCAGCTCACTTTGTCATAACAGGACAGCTGAAAAGACCTGTTACTTTTCCCCACCTTCTGCACCAAATTAATCTGAGGAGTTGATCTGCCCTGCTGTTTAACTCTATGTTTTTCTTCGTAAGGAAGACTATCAGATGGCTTCGCCAAAATCCGGTCCACAACATTCAAATTGTCTGCCATTATGTGCAGCTTGCTACCTAGCTAACTCGCTAGCTGGGACTGGCGCGAGGCTAGTGTGAAGTTTGTCCGCCTGTGAGTGCTTTGTGACGGTGGAGGGGCTCAGCAGCACCCGCTGCTCGGTAGGGGCAGAAACTGCGACAGAAGTCAGAAAGAGTGATAGAAGTCAGTCTCCAAACACAAGCAGCTACAAAAAAAACCCCACCAGAAATAGAAGCTCGATTTGTCGCTAGTCCTTTTTAACAAAGAAAATGTCACTAAGAGGATTAGGAAAGTCTCCTGTTCAACTCAGAACAGAATGAAAATGCTCCCACGGATGTTTACACCAAAAGATCGCTGATTCGCTCCTTTCCCTGTCAATCAAAAAGGGATTCAACCTCAGACAGATCATCCAATCATCATGCAGAAGCTGAGCGTCCGGGCCAGCCGAGGCCAGCCCACTGCCCCATAGACCCCCAGAGATGCTGAGCGTCCGATGGGCGGGACAAAGACCAGCATTTATCCAATGACTCTTCTCGTTTCGCTGCACTCTTTGCTTCGCTATTGAACTCTGTGGACGCTCAGCATCCACACTGTTTAAAGCACTGTGAAGCTGCGGGAATGAGTGAGAGGAAAGCCGCGTCATTACCAGTGATAAGAAGGTTATTCTGAACAAAAGTTGAGCGCGTTGTAGTGCATATTTAGTCGAAGACATGTACACACAACAGTATATATTTGATCACTTATTTTTTGACATTTTAGGGGAAGCTGAGCTTCCCTTGCAGTCTTAGAGCAATCGCCTCTGTTCTTCACCCTTGCCAGGTGGACTGTGTGTTAAAAGTTCCTTGATTACAGTTTCCAACCAGCCTCCTCCTAGGATACCAGTTGTCCTCGGCAATGAGTCGGACCAAGATGTAATCATCCAATCTCTCTCCCCCATTGCAGAATTCACATTGTCACCCCAGATCCTTTCACACAGGGTGTCAGCAAATTGTTCATCAGGAAGCCAATGTAAACCTCTGCAGCTGGATTTTGGAGAGTCTCCTATCTCTCTGGAGTGGAAGGAGAGAATTACTGACGAGCTGAACCAGATCCCGGATGTCTTTTCATTTAATGACTTAGACTTCGGATGTACAGACAAGGTAAAACATCATATAAAGCTGCACGATGAAACACCATTTAAACACAGAGCTAGACCCATTCATCCTCAGGACATCGAGGCGGTCAGACAGCATTTGCGAGACCTGGTTGAGGCTGGTGTTATTCGGGAGTCAGAATTGCCATTTTCCTCGCCTACTGTTGTGGTCCGTAAGAAGAATGGGGACACGCTTGTGTATTGACTACAGGAAGTTGAACCTCCAAACGGTTAAGGATGCATATCCCTTGCCAAATTTGGAAGAGTCGTTGTCAGCTTTAATTGGCTCAAGATGGTTCAGTGTGCTCGATTTCAAATCTGGATATTACCAGATTGAAATGAATGAAGATGATAAAGCTAAAACGGCTTTTGTAACACCCATGGGGTTTTGGGAGTTTAACCAGATGCCCCAGGGGGTGACGAACGCTCCATCCACTTTCCAAAAGTTAATGGAGAAAAGCAGGGGAGATCTTCATCTGAAGGAAGTTTTGGTCTTCCTTGATGACTTGATTGTGTTTTCACACTCGCTGGAAGAGCATGAGCGGAGGTTGCTGCGTGTCTTACATCGGTTGAAGGAATACGGTCTGAAGCTTTCACTGGAGAAATGTACATTTTTCCAGACATCTGTAAAGTATTTAGGCCACATTGTCTCGGAGAAGGGAATAGAGACAGATCCTGATGAAATTCTTGCCCTTAAATTCTGGCCAATTCCAAAAACTTTAAAGGAGCTTAAGTCATTCCTTGGCTTTGCTGATTATTATAGGAGGTTCATAAAAGGGTATTCCACCATTGCTAAGCCCCTCAACGATTTAACACGGGGCTATGGGCTTACCTCCAAGTCCAAGAACCGGCCCAGCACAGTCAAGGTTTCAGATCCGAGACAACCCTTTGGCGAGCGATGGTCATCTGAATGCCAGTCTGCATTTGTGACTCTTATTGATAAACTGACGAGTTCTCCAGTTCTTGGTTTTGCTGACCAAAATTACCATACATCTTGCATATAGATGCCAGCAGAACAGGTCTGGGAGTGGCTTTATATCAAGAGCAAGCAAGCCAATTGAGAGTAATCGCTTATGCCAGCTGCGGGTTATCTGCGAGTGAATCAAGATATCCAGCACATAAGCTGGAATTCCTCGCATTGAAGTGGAGTGTATGTGAGAAAGACTACCTGTATGGGTCCAACTTCATGGTGGTGAATGACAATAATCCACTCACCTACCTGCTAACATCTGCGAAGTTGGATGCCACTAGTCACAGGTGGTTGGCTGCCCTGTCCACTTACACCTTTAAACTTCAATATCAAGCTGGCAAGCAAAATCTTGACGCTGATGGTCTATCTTGCCGCCCTCATAGCTGCCCTGCTGACATTCTAGTTCAGAAAGACTGGGATCTAATCAATAAATTCACCACTGAACATGTCATGGTACCCGGTGAAGTGGAAGAACTTGACCCTGAAGTCGTATCTGCCATCTGCCACCGAGGTCTTGTTCAACTTGTTCAATCAACTGGGCAGTCTGGGGGAAGTTTCCATTACTCTTGCCGAGTCTCTGAACCTGTCAGCCACAGCTATTCCAAGCTGTTATGCCAGCGACAATCAAGGCCTGCCAGTGGTTTCACCTTTGTCACGCTCAGAACTCAAGGACAAGCAGCGTGCTGATCCCGTTATTCGGGAGGTCATTCATCAAATGGAGACTGGGGAGAGAATCCCCTCATGGTGAGGCACGAACTCCCAGATCTTGTCCTGCTGCTGCGAGAGTTGCGTCGCCTTGAATTACGTGAAGGTGTTTTGTACCGATGAAGGCACGATGGAGAAGGAGTCTCGTATCAGCTGGGGTTACCAGAGGAGCTCAGGTCAATGGTTTTTACCAGTTTACATGATGATATGGGTCATCTCGGCATTGAGCAGACTTTAGATCTGGTATGTTCCCGTTTTTTGGCCTCATATGGCGGCTGATGTAGAGACTAAGATCAAAGCTGTCATCAGTGTGTAAGACGGAAGGCACTTCCAGAAAGCTCGGCACCCCTTGTCAACATCGAGACCATACGTCTGTTGGAGTTGCTTTGTATGGATTATTTATCATTAGAACCAGATCAAAGCAATGTAAAAGATATTCTTGTTTTCACTGACCATTTTGCAAAGTTTGCAGTAGCCATATCCACGGCAAACCAAAAGGCAAAGACTGTGGCAAAGTGCCTATGGGAAAACTTTATTGTGTGCTATGGAATACCTGAACGCCTTCACACCGATCAGGGACCTGACTTTGAATTGAGGTTAATTAAAGAGCTTTGCCACTTTGCTGGAATTGTAAAGACTCGAACCTCGCCATATCATCCAAGGGGAAACCCAGTCGAGAGGTTCAACTGGACGCTACTCAGCATGCTTGGGACATTAGAGCACAAGCAGAAATCCAGGTGGAAAAGAGTATGCAAAACCATTAGTGCATGCTTATAACTGCACGAGGAATGACATAACCGGGTTTACGCCATATGAACTTATGTTTGGTCGTTCCCCTCGGTTACCGGTTGATATTGCCTTTGGATTGCCTGTGTGGGAAAATCAGTTTGTCTCGCATTCCCAGTATGTTGAGGATCTGCGGTTGAGCCTCAAAGAAAGTTTCCAGCTTGCTATGAAGAATGCTGCAAAATCTGGTGAGCGAAACAAAACTCGATTTGATCAATGAGTTATCCCTTCAAGTCTGTGAGAAGGAAACAGGATTTTGGTACAAAATGTGAGGCTTTGTGGTAAACATAAGCTTGAAGACAAATGGGAGCAAGATCTCTATGTTGTAGTGAAGCGTGCTGGAGATTTGCCAGTATACACAGTGCGGCCTGAGAATGGGACAGACGGACCAAATCGTACGCTACACAGAGATCTGCTTCTTCCGTGTCCTTTCGTTCCAGCCAGTGGTGATCTCCAGGCTTTGCCTGTAACTCCACCCCGCCACCCTCGCACTCGGAAGTTCGCCAGGGCCGATCATCATAGAGAATTTGCGGAGGAGGAAGATGAGTGGAGTGTCCCACAAATCCAGATCCAGCCAACTATGTTCCAGTTTGCGAGTTCAAGCACTGTTGAGCCCTCTCCCGAACCTAGTGCTCAACCCTTACTCAGTACTGTTGATAACTCACCTGTGATTTCAGTTGATCCTGTAAATTCTGACTCTGAACCTGGTTTTCACCACTTACCTGCCAATGGGGAAGCCTCTGCTGTATCCAATGCTTCTGCACCTGTGGAAGGAGAACCTGAGCTTGGAGAACACTTACCTTAGTCTGAAGGATTATTACTTGCTTGTGTTCCTCAAGAGGTACCTGCGGAAGGGTCTGAGCTTTCTGGCCAAGCAGAGGCATCCTCCATTTGGGATGACCTTTTGCCCAGTTCTGCTGAAGGAGCTACAGAAACTCTAAACTTACCAAATGCTTTGGAGACTACGCCTGTTGTTGAACGTTCAAGTCGAGAGCATCGACCTTCTAATCGCCTTCCATATGCTGTGCTGGGTAACCCACTCATTTCGGTTGTACAGACTCTTTTCCATAGGTTGGTTGACGCCTATAGCGATGCGTTTACTACCTCAGCGGCAAAACCCGCCTCTCAAGTTTGTGTCTACAATGTTTAGCATGAATCGGGGGTTGCATGATTCAAAGGGGGGAGGGTATAACCCGGCTGGAAAAAAGATGAATAATTTATTTACTTAAAATATTTATTTAATAATTTCCCTTGCGTTGATGTGATGTCACATTTCCACGTCTTACGGTCACGTGACGTAAGGCGGCTAATCGGTATGGCATATTACCCGGAAGTGACTTGCTACCGGTAGATGCGAGGGACGAGCCGGAGGGAAGGTCGCTGCAGGAGCTGTCCACCAGGGCGGTACCACATCAAAAGGAGCAGGCAAAGTTTGTTAAACCGCAGAATTGGCCAGGTACAGATGGCGAGCTAAGGAAATGGCCCACTGCGCTCAAGTAAAAGGGGAGCTTGACGTTTTAAGCCTAGTTCAACCAGAACTCAGCCGCTGACCCTTCACTGCTCTGGTCGGGCCAATAGGAGGCTTTGCAGTCACCCTTTCCTTTTATATATTGTCCCTCTGCAACTCGCTGCTCGCGTCTCAAATATAAACTCAAATCACTTTTTTGCGCTTGTGGACTCTCTGGACTTTGCTCATTTTTTGGAGCCGTTGAACTGGAAGTGTTGCATACAGTGGACTGCTGTTGCAAGACCCCCTACGGACAGTATTGTTCAAAGGGGCATGAATTGAACTGTTGGGTTAAACCCAGATCTAAATTGTGGAACACTAAGTTTTATGGTTCACATTAGTTTTTTTTGAATGGCCATTCATGTTTGATATTGTCTATTGTCTTTTATATGTTTGTTTGTCCTTTCCCTTGAAAATATATACCACTATCCTATCACTGTGGCTGTTGGTTCTTTTTATTTGAAAAAAAAAAACCTGCTCAAATGTGCAGCAAGGTCTCAACTGTGTATTCATTTGAGAAGTTAACTTTTGGTGGAAACTTGAACATATTGAATGAACCTTGACTATACTGAATGGAACGAAATATATACTGAATGAAAACCTCATTATATTGACTGAAAACTTGAATATATTGAATGAAACTTGAGAATATTGAATGGAAACTTGAATATATTGAATTGTATACAAATAATGAATGTTTGTTTATGAGTTCAATGGTACAAATATTTCCATTCAACTCAGCTTCACCTTGTTGAATGGTTTGTTCAAGCTTTCACCGAATTAATATGTTGAATGAAAATATATTCAATGAAAACTTGAATATATTCAATGAAACTTGAGAATATTGAATGAAAACTTGAATATATTGAATTCAACTTGAATATATTGAATGGAACTAAATACATATTGAATGAAAACTTCAATATATTGAATGAAACTTGAATATACTGAAGGGAACTAAATATATATTGAACTAGAAGCATTCAGAGAGTGCAAACCTCTGCCAAGGCCATGGGGTCACTGACGCCATAACATCTACACGCCGTGGAATCATTGACCCTAAAAAAGTCTAACAATGATGTTTGCTCAGTAGTAAAAAAGTTTCATCTGCTGTGACTGGATAGCATGTATCCTTAGCGCTTGGCATCACACGTTATTGCAACTTGCACCTTTCCCAGAAGCTACTGTCATCTGAGCACTGATATTGATATTGCATGTGCTTATAGACAAAAACAAATAAGAGACAAAATTCAATTTATTATTCAACTAAACTGCAAATATATGAATTTTTTAACATTTATGAAACACTTCTCTAAACAAGGCCATAGGGTCACTGACCCTAAAGAGATTCCCTCCTTGGCACAGTGATCTATTTCTTTTTGTCTCTTTCTCTAAAATTGTATATAATAATCATTAGATAATTAATATATAAACAAAAATACATTTAAGAAATATTCAAATTTGAAAACAAATGCACCCAAACATGATGACAGCTGCAACTGCTTAATGCTAACTTTTAACATTGAAAATGCCGTAGACATGCTAACGCATTAGCATCGTGATCTGGATCGTGATCCAGATCACCACGCTAACGCATTAGCATCGTGATCTGGATCGTGATCCAGATCACCACGCTAACGCATTAGCATCGTGATCTGGATCGTGATCCAGATCACCACGCTAACGCATTAGCATCGTGATCTGGATCGTGATCCAGATCACCACGCTAACGCATTAGCATCGTGATCTGGATCGTGATCCAGATCACCACTAAAATTTAATCACTTGTTCCTCTTGTCATATCCAACCACTCCACAAAATTTCATCAAAATCCGTTCAAAACCTTTTGAGCTATCCTGCTGATAAACAGACAGACAGACAAACAAACAAACGCGACCGAAAACATAACCACCGAAGCAGAATATATGCGACAGTAAGGTGCTGATGTCAGCCTCTGGGTTTTCTGGATCCTAGGTGTGATTCATCAACACCTGGGAGTGGGTTTTGCACCTTGTGTACTTTGTTCAGTGATGTGCACTGAACCAGAACTTAACCACTGCTGAGTATACTGCTGACTCATCACTTTGCTTTTGCTAAGTAAGTAATCTGGATAGTGGTATTCATTGCCACTAAAATATAATAATGCCAAATGATATCTGATCTAATAAATTCATTGTGCTCCCCAGCCCTGTATAGTTTGTCATGAGGGATTTCCTCTTTGCAGTGGCGGTTTTCTTCTGGATCTAGCTCCATAACATTTGAAGCTACATCAGATGTGATGACACCTTACTGAATTTGACTATGTTACACCCTAATTTTTTTCAAGCCTTTCTGCCTTGTTTTTGTGGAGTTAGAAATCAGAATGTCCCCTATCCCGCAATGGTGAAGAATCCTTTAAAAAAATTCCTGGATCCGGATCATGATCCGGATCACCATTAAAATATAATCACTTGTGTTATGTGTCGACGCGGATCGAGGAGCGAACCTGAGTCAGACAGGACCCAGCGCTAAAAATAACCAGAAAACGGTTCCAAACAAAAACTATTTATTATACACCTGTGTTTAAAAGTGTAAAAACATAAAAAAAAACAACGTCCCTCTGGTGGAGTTATCGTGGCTCGCTCTCCAGCGCCCGCAAGGATTAAAGCCGGCGCTCCTGGACTTCCTACCACCGCCAAACACCCCCCAGGTGGACACGACAAACTGATTCTCTGTGAAGCAAAGAGACGGTGAGGTAAATCAACAGATACAACTATATCTTCCAATAAACACACGCTGCCAGCAACACACTCAGGTCAGTGTCCTTTCTTTTACTTTATGCAAATGAGCAGCCTCTCACAACAAGTGGAGGATCACTTATCCTTCACGCCACAGCAGTGAGAAGCAAACTACGCAATTCTCTTTACAATTCCAGTACACTGTGTAACAAAACACCAAGTTACTATCAACAAGTACTTAAACACTTAATTACCTTTCGTGTGTGCTGACAGCATGTGTCCTCACCCCTCCCTGCCTCACGGGCTCGATGTGTCAAAACCCAGGCGCGGTCCTCAGCGTCTCACAAACGAACGTCACAAGGTCGAGTTCCCGGCAGTTCTGCTTGAATCACACATGACTTAAATGCAGAACGCCATCCAATTATCTGCTTCAGCTGCAAGTCGTCCAGGTTGCACGTGAGCACCAAGCACAGGTGCTTTCCATGATGTTGATGAGGGTGAAGACTCTTCAGCCAGCACCTTCTTCACAGACAAATCAGCCCTCATGCCACCTGGAGAGCAAAGAAAAGAAAAGAACACCAAAACATCCAGCCACGCCCCCCCCAACACACAACACACTTGTTCCTCTTGTCATTTCCAACCACTCCACAAAATTTCATGAAAATCCGTTCAAAACTTTTAGAGTTATCCTGCTGACAGACAGACATAAATTTCTTTTTGTCTCTTTCTATAAAATTGTATATAATAATTATTAGATTATTAATATATAAACAAAAATAAATTTAAGAAATATTACAATTTGAAAACAAATGCACCCGAACATGATGCCAGCTGCAACTGTTTAATGCTAACTTTTAACATTGAAAATGCCATAGACATGCTAACGTGTTAGCATCAAGATCCGGATCGGGATCACCACTAAAATTTAATCACTTGTTCCTCTTGTCATTTCCAACCACTCCACAAAATTTCATTAAAATCCGTTCAAAACCTTTTGAGTTATCCTGCTGACAAACAGACAGACAGACAAACAAACAAACGTGACTGAAAAATAACCTCCTTGGCAGAGGTAATGAAAACTTCAAGGATTTAAGGATTCAAAAGAATTTTATTGTCATATGCACAAAGGAACATGTTCCCTGCACAATTAAATGTGATTACTGCATTTAACCCATCCTAATTGCCAGTTAGGAGCAGAAGTCGCCTTTAGGCGCCCGGGGACCAGCTCCAGATGTATATCCCTGCCTTATGGTCATCAGCAGGGCTGAGCAAACCTTGACCGG
The DNA here is from genome assembly GCF_902500255.1 of Thalassophryne amazonica. NCBI lineage: Eukaryota > Metazoa > Chordata > Actinopteri > Batrachoidiformes > Batrachoididae > Thalassophryne > Thalassophryne amazonica. Next base: position 94,765,742 of record NC_047105.1, on the reverse strand, counting down.
CCTCATAACGAAGCCGGCCCGGTACATGAACACATATAAAAAACCACACACAAGGTAAAACTTTTCATTCAATATATTGAATGAAAACCTTAAACCTAAGACTGTCAGGGCGGGCGGGAGCCCGTCACCAGGAGCGGCTGGAACCGCAATACAGACTCCCAGACTAGGCTTAGGTGTGGAGGAAATCTTGGTTTTTAATCCAGGCTCGGGTTTGGTACATAAGTAATCAGTCAGTGCAGCAGAGGTACAAACAGGGTCAGGCTGAGACGCAGTCATAAACGAGTAGGGTTCAGAGGCACAAGCAAACACCGACATCTGGGATGAGGCTAGAGGCATGGTTGAAGAATACAGAGCAAGTTTCAGAACACGGCAAGACAAAAATCAGGACTGTGAATGGGCGCTGGAAAGTCTACAAAGACAACAATGTGGCAGTGAAGTGAAGGACTGTGAGGTTTAAATACAGGTGGACTAATCAGGATGTGAGATAGGGAACAGGTGGTGTTAATGAGGTGCACATGAGGAAAGATCTAGAAGGGGGCATGGCTAGTGAACAAAGATTATACACGGGCAAGATTGTGAGGAGGGGAGTGCACAAAGTGGAGTGATGTAACAGACAAAGACACGTGAGCTGGTGCCAAAAGTGTGAGTGAAAGAAATGAGACAGGTTCAGTGAACACAATCAAATATGAGTGAGGGATGAAGACATGATGGGAAGTGCAGGGGTGTGGAGTGGAAACAAATAGCAAAAAACAGAACAGAGCTAAAACAGAATTCAGGGGCAGAATATAATACAACAATAAACCAGGTATGAACATGAGAACTGAAAGAAAATATCATCAAGACAAAACTAAACTGGAACTGACTAAGAAAACAAAGTGGCTAAACAAATTAAAAATAAAACAGACTCTGATAACAAAACCTGACACTAAAGCATAACGGATAATATAACAAATGAAAAGCACAAAATAAACAAGTGGTAAACAATGAAAACACAAACTGGCTGAACAAAACAAGAATGGAACTGGACAATGGCTAAAGTATTAAAAGTAACAAAGAAACAAAGTGACAAAGCAAAATAGAACATAGAATAAACACATGATGAAAATAAACAACTAATAAATTAAAGCGGGAACAGAAGATGCAGCAAAGAAAGGGGCAAAAAAGGGATCAAAGCCTGGATCAGGGCCAGGCATGACAAAGACAGTCTTGGACAAAGTATTAATAATATTAATTAATATTAATTAATATTAATAATGTTAATAGAATTAATTAATAATAATAAAGTACATTAATAAACATATCAAAGACTGAAAATCAGAAATGTTAAACCTTTTTAATAGTCAGACTAGATACCTTAAAGCCTAAACTTAGATCGAAGTGGCTACGGGTACATACATACGTATCTTCTGGGGGACTGCTAAAGGTATGGACCGAGGTTCACTGAGTGGGCGTACATGACACTGGTGGGAAATACACACGTGGAACAAGAGGTGAAGCGCTTAACAGACTCAGAATATTGTATGTCCACTAATGCTTCAGCTGAACTGTGCTGTTTCTTTTTTCTCCCGTAACTGGCAACTGTCTTCTAGTGTTAGCGGAGGTTAGCCTGTAAGCTCGCCGTCGTGCTGATAATCATTCGAGTACACTTGTTTATTGAAGCTGCTGTAAATTAAGAAATTCATTAAATGTAAATGAAGAAATTCATCAAAATATCGACGTAAATTGCGAAGGTGTTTTGCTTCTTTCATCATCCAACCACCTCAAGTTCCAAGCGCTGTTTTCTAAGCGAGACGGAAAGAATTGTATGTGACACCGGACCTTTAGCCTCATATGGTACAGGTACGGACATATTTGCGCATTCTGATTGGTTGGTAAGACACCCTCTGTATCTTTAGAATGGTCTCTGTAGATACGGGTCCGTACCCGTAGCCATGGCCAACTTGGATATCATTGCATTATGCATCCACTATCCACAGAATGCCATTCAGAGAATTTGAGAAATGTGGTAATGTAACTTTTTATCAATAATAATTTGGAACTTGCACAGAACATTCAGTGGAACTTAGCAAAAATCAACATCAACACTGAAATCTAGTTTCTCTTATTGGAATGTGCGATAAGCTGGCAGCTAACAATACAAATCATTAAGATAGCAAGCAAATAATTACTATACAATCATGTTTGACAAATACAGGAATATTCATTAGACTCATTCAATGCCACAACACTAATTAAAGTCTTTGTTGTCATCCTCACCAGAGGAATAGGATTGATCCAGTGGGGACATAGAACCAGTTTATGGAGAGCTGAGAGTCACATTCTTGATCAGCTCAAGACCACCCATGCTCAACTGAGGAAGGAACTTCAGGGTTGCTCTCAAAGCATCTCCTCCAGATAGCACTTTGATAGTTCTGAGACGGTGCTTCCCGAGCATGGAGGCAACTACCAGGATGCGATGCCTTTCTTTGCGAAAAAAGTGCATACCTCATTTCATTGATGTTGGCGATTCTGGACTTGCAGCTGTACGTTTGACATGTGAATTCCTATAAGGCTGCATACAACAAGTGTCATTGTCCAGTCATAAGTTTTCATGCTTCTTGTAAAAAGCCGATAAGGACCATGCCAAAAGGTCATGGCCTTGACCTTTTACAGCAATGCCAATATCATAATTGAGTTTGCCATACCCATAAACATAGGAATCCATGCCTCATTTGTTGTTATACCAGTTTAGATTTTTAGCTATCTCACTGTTCTGCTTTGGTTCGCATGCATAATTTTCTCAACTTTAGTTTACATTATGTGGGATAACTTGTAACAGGTACTCTGCTCAGATGGACATCACATATCAGTGACAAGCTGAGACTGCAGGCCTTCAGAAAAAGTATGGTAGCTGTTGCCATTTTTTGGTAATGACCAATACCTCTGGCATATAGTCTACTTGTGTAAAGATCACCTGCACCTGTTTATTTAAGTTTTGGACTCTATTCTTTGATCACCTCCACCATAAACATCACAGAGGACCTTATGGATGGTTGAGCGTTACCATGAAAGCGCCCCCATCGCCTCATGGTTTGGTACTCTGCCTGCTCTAAAATGCATTTATGCCTTGTTACTTACAACTATAGGCGGACATTTAGATACACCCCTCATAGGCATGAAGGTCATGGTAGCTTTGGGCTTTTAATGATGTCTTTGAGCTGTTCTTTTGCCAGGATTGAATGATTGCACAGTATACATCATTAATGACTTGATACACAAGTCTGACTTTATTTTGGATCACAATTATACATACAGGCTCAAATATATACATACATTCACTTAAATCTTTTAATAAGTGGTGCTGAAGGTTCTACAGTGTCTTTTAAAGTGGTAAGGGCTATTGACTCTTATTTAGTGATCATGACTGACTACACCTGCTATTTTCTGTTTGGCAGCATAAAAACGGTGTGTTTGACAGCACTCAGTGGACTGACCAATGCTCAGAACAATATGAAAGTCCAAGGAACTCAGTGAAGATTAAAGAAGGAGAATTGTAGATTTAAACAACTTGGGAAGGTCGCTTTGAGCCATTTCTAAACAACTGCAGTTTCCAAGATCATCAGTTCAAACAATTTCACACTCTGCTGCTTTCAATCCTTCATCTCTCATCATATTTTAATAGTTTTTACAGTGGGCACGTAGATACATTTGGCAGAAAAAAACATCCCGATTCAGGATTCCCATAGATGGTCGGCGCCTGACTGTAACTAACCCGTTACATACATACGACTCACATCAGATAAATGTCCCATCTGATCGCAGTGTATTTCCATTAAAACCCCAGCAGTCTGGATGTGCAGAGGTACAATTAAAGTTCAGTTCTGACACTCGCCGATTTGAGGAAAGTGGGAGAGGAGTCTGTGATTAAAAGTCCATTTATTTTTTTCAAACTGTGTTCAGACTGGGACCTGAAGCCTGACGTGCAGCTGTTAAATCAGACACAAAAGGCTGTGATTCAACACTTTCTTGCTTTTACTCCTTTGTCTCCCATCATATTATATAGTGTGGACGCTGATAAATGGATCAGAAAAATCTGCACATTTACAGCACAAAGTCGGTAAACGAGGAAAATATACAGCTTACCTTTGATTTGGAGGTGATGATTGTAGAAAGAAAAGGTTGTTGAGGGTCAAATTAGTCAAGAATAAAGCATAATCCAGAAACAGAGAGCTTTAAAACTCACGCACGTCATTGCATGACACGGAGTTACAGAGCAGCAGCTGCACAAATCAGGCTTTAAATTAAATAAATCATAAATTGTAAATTTATGTACATTTGATAGCTTAACTATTTTTATATTTATTTTGACAGCACCTGTACCTGGATGTGTTGCTGTGTGTGGTTAAATGATTTTTAAAAAATGTTGAAAACATAAAAGGTTCATTCAGTAGTTCAGCACAGTTGGAACCAAAATGGCGCCATGTTCTGAGCTGACTACTCTCTCCAATCAAGGCACTGTGCGAACCCATTGCACCCACTTGTGGCAGTTGCCGGCCAAATTCCAGGTGCAGGAACACCCAACACCGCTCGCATTGCACTTAGAAAATGTGTGGCCAGTCGCATGCTTGGCACGACAACAGACTGCAGACAATCACCGTCATACTGCTGTGAAATTTGTCTAAGTTCCCCATGAGTGTGACTTTGCAAACACACACTGACACGCGAGTGTGTGCACTCCACTCACTGGAGGCATGGCTTCGGACAGAAGCAGCTGTGGTGATCTCATTCTGGACATTCCAGCTACACAACACCGACTGTGTTTGGACAGGCATGGACTAACACCTGTCCACTGTGAGGCGCGTGTGTCCGACTTACTGCCCAGCACCCGAACACAGCTCTCGCTTTGCGAGTACATAGATTGGATGGCCCTGAGAAGGAACCCCCTCACTCCATACCCCCGCAGCACCTCCCACAATATTTCCCGGGGTACCCGATCATACACCTTCTCCAAGTCCACAAAACACATGTAGACTGGGCGGGCATACTCCCAGGCACCCTCCAGGATCCTTGTGAGAGTAAAGAGCTGGTCAGTTGTTCCACAACCAGGACAGAACCCGCATTGTTCCTCTTCAATCAGATGTTTGACTATCGGCCAAACCCTCCTTTCCAGCACCCTGGAGTAGACTTTACCAGGGAGGCTGAGTAGTGTGATGCCCCTGTAGTTGGCACACACTCTCTGGTCCCCTTTTTAAATATGGGGACCACCACCCCAGTTTGCCACTCCTTAGGCACTGTCCCAGACCTCAACACAATGTTGAAGAGACGTTTCTTCCAAGACAATCCCTCCACACCCAGAGCCTTCAGCATTTCTGGATGGATCTCATAAACCCCCGGGGCCTTGCCACTGCAGAGTTGTTTGACTACCTCAATGACTTCCACCAGGGAAATTGATGAAAACCTGGTTAACTAATCAATATCCTGGTTAAATTAAATGAAAAAGTTCTAACAATATCTGTGAGGGGATGGAAATTGTATGCAAATGTTCAGTTTTGCTATGCTGCGTGGTGATCTATTTATGTTTTCTTTTCTTTTATATTCATCTAATGTTTTGAATATAAAGTTATCTACAAAACAATATCAAAAATAAAAAATCATAAAATTACCTTTCATAGGATAAAAGTGAGACCAATGATACAACTACATTTCAATTTTCCATTCTTTATTTAATTAGTACTCCCACATCGAAAATACCTCTCATCACACCCACACAAATCCTTTTACATGAAGACCTTGTGGAAAAGCATGTTTAATTCCGACTTTATAGTTGAAAGCGACAGCCTTTAAGGACGGTAAATTACTCAGTGTTCCTCTTACAATGACCAAAAAAATATATTTTTTAACAGTATACAAACAAGGCTTTTTTTTTCCTTCTTGGTTAAAAATATCCCCTCATCCCCCAAAAAAAGATGGCATCTGCATGAAGTTGTCAAATACAGAACACCTCCACGTCGTGCAAACCACGCGTCATCCTTGACAGAAGCAGACTAAGCTATACACTAGTGTCTTAATGGCATCTGAAAGAAAACTTGGCATTTCTGTAGAACTCAAGATTGCATAAACATGCCAATACTGTACACTCCTGATGTACGGCTCCCATGCAAACTGACATGCAACAACTTCCTTCCCTAAACATGACACCAAGCAGAAACCCTGAAGAAGGATTTACATGTTTGTTGCACCAAACCCGATGCCCTGACCATAGTTTGTCTCTTTGCTCTACATCTTGAAAACACAAAAAGCTTTCCATTCTCAACTGCATGTAAAAAAACAGAGGAACTACAGTGCTACACGCGACCTGTTTACATTTCTCTTTCCTCCAGTTAACATTCTTGATGATTTTAGAAAAATAGAATTACAATCAAAAGCAGCTCCCCTCAGTGATGCACCCCAGTGGCTGGGAGGACAAACTGCAGGGCCATCCTGAAGAAAGAGAGAGAGAGAGCAAGGATAAAACCAAACAAAAAACAAACACATTCAGTGATGAGTGAAAAGTTGTAGGTGTGTTGAATAAAGTTGAAAAATATACTTGTGTTGCTTGAGGGACAAATTTAAAGTGTTACCGAGAACTTCAGTGTTTGGCTCCCTTCTTAGATGCTGACACGACGTCTGATTTTAGCGGAGCAGAAGGCTGCTCTTTAGCAGGCGACTCTTCTGCATGGTGTTTCTGAAATGCAAAAGGTAATTCAAAATACAACAAGAAACACTTTTGAACAGAACAGACTAAGTGCAATTAATCACATTAGTTTACTTTAAGGGCGGCAGCAAGAGCACATGACATGCAGCTGAGTGCAGACACAAGCAGCAGAAAGGCCTGCTATTTTTAATAGAAAGCTTTATTTTTTGTTTGTTTTTGGGCTTGGGCTCAGTTATAAGCGCAGCGAGTTATTGGTCTAAAATGATGCGTAACTGAATCCCTCATGCAGCAGGCAACGTGCTTACTTTAGACTTTGTCTTTGACTTGCTCTTGCCCTGTAACAAAGTTCACACTGTGGTTAGACTCGATAGTTCCAAATAATCAGGGAAGGGGGACCACAGATGACTGAAAGGCACCTATAGAGGGCGCTGCAAACTGTAGACCATGAATAACAACAGTTAAAAACTTCGATTAATGGCACATTTAATCAGCAGGTGTCAGAATCTTTCCAGCTCTAGATTCTTGTGGAATATTGAACCTGTTGTATCTTTACCTCTACACAGGCTGCTGTGCTTTCATTGCTGTCTGTCATCAGGATTCCTCAGAATCACAGTAACAGAGCTCCCAGAGGCAGGGGTGATGGCCAAGGGGTTAGTGCTCTTGTTCCAAGTGTGGAAAGTTCCTAGTTCAAGACCACCCCTGCCCATTCTTCATATAATATGGAGTTGCATCAGGAAGGGTATCCGGCATAAAAATTGTGCTTAAGGCAGAATTTATTCAAATAATACAAATCCAACTTAGTGTTTGTTCTGTGAGCTTTGGCATATGATTTAGATTCCTTTGATCCTGATTACAGGATCAAAGATCAACAATCAGTATCACAGGCAAAAGAAAACAGGCAAAAGGTGAGCGATCATGATCTACATCAGCATTAAAGAGGCTGGCTAGGCTCAGAGGATTACAGGATCAAATCAATCAGCGTCAAAAGTCAGCAAACAGTCTTACATTTGAGCAAAAGACAAATTAAATTAAGGGGTCGGTGGGGTCTTGGCAGAAGTATCCATTCTCTTCTGTTTGAAAGTAAATAATTTTTGCCCCACAATTGTGGATGCCAAAAAGTAAACACTGACAGTTTCCAACAACATTCTCACTACAACCCCTGGCAAAAATTATGGAATCACCGGCCTCAGAGGATGGAATCACTCAATTCTGAGGAAAAAATTATGGAATCACCCTGTAAATTTTCATCCCCCAAATTAACACCTGCATCAAATCAGATCTGCTCATTGACATTGACCCTATGTGTCTTTTTGCAAGGCATGTTTTTGCAGTTTTTGCTCTATGGCAAGATGCATTATCATCTTGAAAAATGATTTCATCATCCCCAAACCTCCTTTCAATTGTCCAAAATATCAACATAAACTTGTGCATTTATTGATGATGTAATGACAACCATCTCCCCAGTGCCTTTACCTGACATGCAGCCCCATATCATCAATGACTGTGGAAATTTACATGTTCTCTTCAGGCAGTCATCTTTATAAATCTCATTGGAAAGGCACCAAACAAAAGTTCCAGCATCATCACCTTGCCCAATGCAGATTCGAGATTCATCAATGAATATGACTTTCATCCAGTCATCCACAGTCCACAACTGCTTTTCCTTAGCCCACTGTAACCTTGTTTTTTTCTGTTTAGGTGTTAATGATGCCTTTCGTTTAGCTTTTCTGTATGTAAATCCCATTTCCTTTAGGCGGTTTCTTACAGTTCGGTCACAGACGTTGACTCCAGTTTCCTCCCATTCGTTCCTCATTTGTTTTGTTGTACATTTTATGGATTTTTGAGACATATTGCTTTAAGTTTTCTGTCTTGACGCTTTGATGTCTTCCTTGGTCTACCAGTATGTTTGCCTTTAACAACCTTCCCATGTTGTTTGTATTTGGTCCAGAGTTTAGACACAGCTGACTGTGAACAACCAACATCTTTTGCAACATTGCGTGATGATTTACTCTCTTTTAAGAGTTTGATAATCCTCTCCTTTGTTTCAATTGACATCTCTCGTGTTGGAGCCATGATTCATGTCAGTCCACTTGGTGCAACAGCTCTCCAAGGTGTGTTCACTCCTTTTTAGATGCAGACTAACGAGCAGATCTGATATGACGCAGGTGTTAGTTTTGGGGATGAAAATTTACAGGGTGATTCCATAATTTTTCCTCAGAATTGAGTGATTCCATATTTTTTTCCTCTGCTTGGTCTAAAAAAGTAACCATTACTGACTGCCACAATCTTTTTTTCTTGATTTCTTATAGTGTTTCTTAAAGCCAGAAAGTTGCCATTTGAAATGACTTTAGTTTTGTGTCATGTCTGTGATCTGCTTTTTTTCTACAAAATTAAACAACTGAATGAACATCCTCTGAGGCCGGTGATTCCATCATTTTTGCCAGGGGTTGTATATACAATAAGATCCAAGCTAAACTATTATTATTTTGGATTTCAATATTATCATTATTACTCTTTCATTTGTTCTGTGCTAACCACTCTGCAAGGTTGTTAAAAGTTATAATTAATTTTAAATAATTTCTCAAGCAGAGTGCTATTTAACCAATGCACAAATTGCAAGGCGTCCACCCCTATATTTACCATTAATATCAACTGACAACATTGTACATTGACCTTTTCCCCCTTACCTTTGATTTTTCTTCCTTGGATTTGCCCTCTATTGGGCCTGGAGGCAGAGTGTTCGCCAAAGAGTCGAGGACAGATCTCGCCATTGGCTACAAAAAGAAAACCACAAATGATCAGTAAATAATCAGAAGCATGGCATGGGCCATTTTACAGTTTCACAATGTCCATCGTTTTCATGTGAAGTATTTAAAAATGATCATTTCAGAATAGATTTCAATTTTTATTAACCATATCAGATTTTCAGCGAGTCTACAGTTTATATACACCAAGATAGCCATGTCGTTAAACAGCCTTGAATATTTGGTATATTTAATTTATCTTAAAAGCTTTTGAAAGGCTATTTGTTATAATTAGAGGTTTACTGGGGAATGTGTAGCTGTAGAACTAGTGCCTTACTGTTTTTAAAAGGAGGAAGAACATTTTTTTAAATGATCAAGGCTTCCACAGGTCAGGTTTGAGATCAGGTAACAAATTCAAAAAGCCTTAGTCATATCAACATGAATCTGTACAATCTATTATTGAAAATAAAAAACTAAGAAGCTTGATGCTATACACACTTTACAGTAACTCCTGAAGGAGACACAAATTAAGACCCAGGAATTAAGAAACTGTGGATTTTAGCAATATGGCTTCCTCCTTAGTTGACAGCCTTTTAGGTCATGCTGACGGCGCCACATATAGAGACTAAGCGTGATAACAACGCACTCTGAAAGGTCACCTGAACAGTTTACAGTTGGCAAGGTTAGACCTTACTTGTGTGAAGAGCCTTGAAGCAACTCTGTTGTGATTTGGCGCTATATAAATGAAAATCAATTGAAATTTGTAGTGGCTCTACAGCATGATTATTAAATACATTAATTACTGTCATCCGATGACAGGTGACGTGCATGCATGAGTTCGTGAGAGAGTTAGTGAGGGTTACTGTATTTGGCTACACATAGGCACCCAGTTGCCAGGATATTAGGTACACCTAGTGAAATCCTCCTTCATGAAGAAGTGACATGCACCCTCTTAAAAATCAATTAATACCAGCCACCACTAGCAGTGACCTCCTGGCACGTTTTCGCTGGAAAACAAATAAACACTGCTACATGGTTAAACAGATAATGTAATCTATTTGTCACTTCTCATCAGGATGTCAATCAATCATAACACTCTACTAGGTCACCTGGTGTTCAGTAAGCATCCCTCATATAAACTGTCATGTTCTTCAATTTTGTAGATTCCCCTTAATGTTGACTTTGTTTACTGCTTGTGAGCCACTGTAATGATTTCTAACACTGTGACAGTAATGGGCATACTGTACCACAACCACCTCACATATCATTACTTTAATGGTGTATTCAGGGATTTTGTTAGGTCCTGTGCTACCTTGGCGGCCTCAGTGTCCAGCACAGGATGGACGACCTGTGTTGTGGCTGTTGCACATGGAGCAGTTGGTGCAGTGGGCGCTGGAGCAGCAGCAAAGTCACTGGACAGCAGGTCCAAGGCCGCAGCATCACCCATCGGGTTCTACAGGACAAACACAGAACAACCGTGTGTGTGATCTCACGGTGCTTTTCTGACTGCTGTGTTATGAACACATCTCACCTCCTTTGGTGCTGCAGCTGCCTTGGCCTTTGCTTCAGCCATTTTCTATGAAATTAAAGAAATGTACATTAAATACACATTAAAGCAATAATTAAATAAATACAATTAAATGACATTTAACACCACATAGTTACTAGAAAAAACCCTCAATGACACGCAACTGTAAATCACACATTTACATATTCAGAAAAATGTAGGCAGATTTGATCTATTTTTCTGCCAATGAAATATGAAAGGGTCATGTTGTCCTCTTTATTTATTACACCTTTAAAACTGACTATGACTATGAAGTGACACCCAGAGAGTCCAACATATATGTCTGATGTTGATTCATTCAAATTAATTGTGTTTCAGGAATATCGTGTGTATTTGATCAATTTTCAGCAAAATGGAACCACTTTATCCTTCAATTCAATTTATTTATATAGTGCCAAATCACAATATAAATCACCACCAGGACCTTCACAGGGTTAAGGTCTAACCTTACCCTTAACCGTGAGTAACACACAATGTTTTCACCATGTTTATTCCCTATTGGCTCCAAACTGCTGAGTTGGACAAAACAGAAAATTAGATACATTGTTTGCTCCATTTCAAGGAGTTGAAGATGATCACATTAACTGTTTAAGCCCCTTTCACATCAGGTCTGCATATCTAGTATCTAGTGCTGCATATCTATTACGCAGGGATGGCTGGGTACGTTGCACGCAGGGGGAAGCTTAGTGTAGAGCACTGCGTCCAGTGCTCTGTGCCAAAAGTCTGCAAAAAATTAAACATGTTTAATAACTAAACATGTTTAATTTTTTGCATCCATTTCATGGAGCCCTTTGCGTCCCTCAGCGTATTGCCACATAGGGCTGCATAAGCTTGGCGTATTCTGTATGCCGCATTATGCAACTCTACATTGGCCCAGTGTGAGAGGGGCTTTAGGAATTGCAGCCATTGCTGTAGACATTTCCTCCCATTTTAAAGCCCTTAAGTAATTGGACAATTGAATTATGAGGATTCTGTTTAGTACAAATACTTACTTTTACAGCCATGGCAAAATAAATAAACAAATAAAGGCACTTCTGAAATCAGCATGCTTTTTTTCTTTAATATTTCCCAAGTAGAAGACCATTTATGAAGAGATAAAACCAGGTCAGAGCCAGAGTTCAGAGACCTCGAGACTCCCTGCTCTCCTGTTTACACCAATGGACTGAACAAATGGAAGAAATAACTTCTTTCATCATCTCCCCTCACCCACTTTTTTTTTTTGCACCTTTGGGTCACCACAGCAGATCAGATATGGATCTGCATGTGGATTTGGCACAGGTTTTACACCGAATACCCTTCCTGATATAACTCCATGCTACATTGACAGTGGGGTGGTCTTGAACTGGAAAACTTCTTTTCTAAAAATAACTGCACTGTAAAAAACAGATTTCTATATTAAAAAAGTTTTCATCCTAAAAAATCCTTCATCCTTTCATCCTTAAAATTTTCATCCTTTAAGAATTATTGCTTTTGAATAATTCTTAAAGGATGAAAATGACTGTTTGTTTAACCCATTGAATTAGTGCAAAAAGTCTACACCAAGAGAACATCTTGTTTTTTATTTTGATTCCACCATGGTGGTGTAAAATTGTAACTGTTTAATTACTGCAGACGTTGACTGTACATCCTTGCAGATCTGTAGCCTTTGAATAATAAAAGTCTAAAGCATTTAGAAGGTCGTAAGCAAAAGAGAAATTCATCCAACACAGGTACCCCGTACCTGGTATTTAGGATTTAGTTCTAGTATGAAACAGCTGTTTCCCTATCCTAATGTGTAACATGTGATAATCACTTGAAATAGTCAATTACTTGTTGTAAGTACAGGCAGTATTTATAGTGTAGGAATATAGCAGTCAGCCTACCTTTAGATCTTCCTCCGTGGGCCGAAATTCTGGTGGCAGCGTGTCGTCTCTCTCTCCCATCTTCACGATCTTCTCTTCGACTGCCTCCTTCTCCTGCAACAGTCACGGAAATTACAGCGTCATTGGTTGCTGAAGCTGAAAGTATTCTGTTTTTAATACGTTTATTATTATTTTTTGTAATAAAAACTTTCCTCTGAAATCAAAAAATGATAATTTACACACTCTGATTATATACAACAGAAAATCTTGTGAGTTTTCAGTCTGGCTTTGAATATTCCAACAGAACTGGAACATGAACCACCTCAACCACCTGCTGTCACCTTCATAACCTTAGGAACACACTCTCACGAGCGCCACTAGCTTAGCTTGTGACAAGCTAAAAGTGGACGCTCTTGTCATGGCCAAACAACTCTCCAGTTTCTGAGTGTTCTGTGTTAGTACGCACCCGCGGCCGACATGCTTGATGAATTCCTGCGCAAAAAGTAGTTCCCAGATAACTGATAATGAGTATATCTCATCTACATTAATTCTAAAATGTACTAGTAATAAAATTATAACGATAACTGAAGTTTTACGAATGGCCGTAATAAATATTTAAGAAACAAAATTTATGAGCAACTTCACCTGTTATTGCTCACGCACATTGTAAACACTGACACGATGGAGTTTGAAGCAGAAGAATTCAGAAAGATACAACTGGAATGTTTTGATGACCATTTACAGTTGGCGATGAAAGACTTGGGTGTTAACTTCATGTTAAAGTCAGAACAAGAAGCTGCACTGAAAGAGATCTATCTGGGACAAAGAGACACATATTGTGTGTTGTCGCTCCAACGAGAGCAGCACACTGAGCAGGGTGGCGAAAGTAGTCCGGCGAGCTCAATCTGTGGGTGCGAGCTATCCCACAACGGCAAAATAGCAGAGATGCCAGTCCAATGAGAGCGGCACGCTGAGCAGGGTGCCTTAGGAACACACAACAGGCCGGCGATATCAAACCGTCTGTTCTGGCACATACGCCTCAACCAGCTCACACAACCAACAGTAGAACCATGAAACCTAGCCTTTGCATCAGGTAACTAGTGAAGAGAAGCCAACATGGGGTAATATGAACAAATTTTCTAGTTCCTGTCAAAATTTAAGCAGCTGCATTTGGAATCATGAAGAGTTTTTATGCTTTTGATTGGCGCCGCTAAAATCAAAACCAGTGTTGTATAAAGTACTGGAAAATCACACTGAAGTAAAAGTACAGATACCCATTAAAAAAGTGATTTTGGTATAAGTTCAAGTCACTGACTGAAATGCTACTCAAGTAAAAGTTTTAAAGTATCTAGTATTTATTGTACTCGTATTTTTTCAATTTATTTTCATTTATATAGTGCCAAATCACAACAGCGTTACACAGGTAAGGTCTAACCTTACCAACCCCCACAGCAACAGTGGTAAGGAAAAACTCCCTCTGAGGAAGAAACCTCAAGTACTTAAGTATGACAAGTAATGTACAACTAAATTTACTCAAGTACTGAAAGTAAAAGTACAACTAAACGTTAATAATCAAAAACGGACTGATTTTTTTAAATAAAAGTTTATCTAGGCTTGTAAATGACTGGTAGTATTAGTCAAAATACTGAAAATTGTGCACATCACACAAAAACACTTCAAAAACAAGCTTTCAAAACCTAAACAAGAGCAGGCTACTCACCAGGTGTTCACAGGAAACAGTTATTTATTTCTATATGTATTTATTTATTTTCATTGTTACATGGTTTTATCTTTTCTGTTGTGTTTTGTTTCATTACGTTTTTTGTCTCTTTCTCTAAAATTGTATTGTAACATTATTAGTCTATTATTATTGACTATTATTGTCTATTATGTAGACTATTATTGTTGCTGTTATAATATATGAATAAAAATAAATTTAAAAAAATTACAACTTGACTCTTTTACAACAACAAACACTGAGCCATTAATTATACAGAAAACAAATCAACACAAATGTGCTGATGTGAACAGCTTAATGCTAACTTTAACAAAACGCCATAGACATGCTAATGCGTTAGCATCGGTCCCGTTTTTAAGTTATAAAATACATCTATCAACTGTTTCAGAAGACCATAACAGGTCGGTTTAACATAAAAATATTAAATATTACTCACAGACATATGCTCTTCAGGGTTTAGCGGGGAAAAATGAGGATAAAGCGAAATAAAATCCACGAATCGTAGATCAAAGCACTGCTTTGACCTGCGAATCACTGTTTCGATTGGTTCAAGGTTCAAAGCAAAGCCGCGCTGCAGAAAAGTTGATTACAGACCTGCTGCAGGTCTGTAATCAATGTAGAGAAATGATCATTTTCCTGACAAACACCCCCAAGTGCGCAACTGCAAAAAGCCTGACTTCGTTGCAGTCACTAGTAATCAGTGGTGTCTCTGGGTGAAAACACGACTTTTTTCGTGTTTGTTTTTTTGTTTTTTGTTTTTTTTTGTAACGAGTAACGGCATGGCGAATAGAAAATGTATCGGAGTAGAAGTATGCAATTAAGGTCAGAAATGTAGTTAAGTAAAAGTGAAAGTAAGCTGAATTAAAAAAACCCAAGTAAAGTACAAAGTCTCCCAAAACGTACTTAAGTACAGTAGTGAAGTACTTTTACTTCGTTACTATACAACACTGATCAAAACACACTACACAAAGACTACACAGAAATATGAATTATATGCACTGCACTAAATTTCTGTATTTCTACAACAACAAAGACAAAGCTCAGTCACATGTTTGACAGCCACAGAAAATAAATAAATAAATCACACAATTTGTAAGTTAGTAGAACCACACAGTCACCCAGAGACCGTAACATTATCTTATACATGTCAACCCAGCAGGTCCAACAACTGTTATTCTATTGTCATCAGTTTAGCAAGGGGAAGTCAGACAACATCCAACTCTTCACTGTGCTCTTAACCCTCTGGGATCCACGGCAGAGGGTCCAAATCAGCTTTTCATCACATTTCTATCAATAAGTTAGTGACGAACATCACAGACTTAGTTCAACCACTTAATGAAACTAGAACTTCTTCACTGTAGTTTCCATTGTCCATCAAGATGCTCTGTCACTGCCAATCCTATAAGCCAGAGAAGATCAGAGGATCCAGTGACATCACTGCCTCTCTTTGCTTACAACTGGCTGCAATGTGTCAGTCTGGGGTTCTCAGTGAAATATGCCAGGAAATGCTCAGAAAATCAACAAGAACCATCCCACCAACCCGAAAACAGTTATTTATTCCTCAGCACAAAGAAAATCATCATGGAAAAGCACACGCGGACAGATTATTATTTCTGGAGTGGCATGCAACAATTTACCAATGTAGTTGCCAGAGTTTCCATCACTGAGGATTTAATTTCATACAATAACAATTTATTTGAAAAGAAGACATCCAACTAAGACCGGTAAGTGATTTTATTTTACAGATATACTCTAGTGCAATGTACCAGCTACATCCCATATATTCTCCAGCAGGCAGAGCTACTGCGCTGCACATTTTTTAATTTTAGACATTACACATTGATCTAAAATATTTTTCACATATTACACTACTTTTGTGACCTAAAGTCTTTGGTAAACCTATTTCTCATACTAAAACAAATTGTCCATGTGAATAAAGATGTATATTCACTAAAGATTTAAATAATTTCTAATGATTTAATTTAGTTTTAGAGCCAAATTGCATCTTTTTCACAGTGTTCTAGGCAAATATATGTCCACAATCAGAAAGCTGAGATTGCTTTGAACATTTTGATATGCAACACATGAGCATTATACTATATGCAAGTACCTTAAAAGGGGGACTACGGAAGATATGGTAAAATGACCTGGACGTGCCTGCGGGTCTGTGGGCCCCATTAAAGCAGATAGCATTACTGTACCTTGACAATGTCTTTTTCTGAAATTTGAGGGGGTTTAGGAATGGGAGTGGTGTCCATCAAGGCGTCTGACAGAACGTCAAGAGCACTGTCTGCTCCTGCTGCAAGCTGTTTATCCATACATAGACACAGATAAATGAATATGACATTAGGCCTTCAGAAATGTGAGTACACGAAAAATGCTGTGGATGCACTTGTGTTTTTGCCTGCAGAGGTGTTTCTGAGGAAGTATAAGCAGCAGACTTCACTGCTGGAGCAACTGCAGACATAACCAAGTCTCCAGCCAAGGTATCGATGGCCACATCTGCAGAAGGCTGAAGAAGAAAAAGTCAAGAGAGTTAAATGGCTGAGTCAGTCTCCAAGCAAGAAATCCCCAGATGAAAATATACATCGTGTTACCTTAGCTGGAGCAGTGATTGTTATTGCTGTGACATCAGCAGGGGGGCCAGTACACACAGTGGGAGTTATGGAGAAGTCCATTGCCTGCATCATACATACAGAGATTATATTAGACCCACCTCCTCTGAATAATATCAGATTTTGTAGTATCATGCTCAGAGATCTGTGATGAATCCAAAGTACTGGTGGTTTTTCACTTTTAGCTGGAGCAGAACCTGCAGCCACTTTAGGACTTATGGAGAAGTCCATAGTCTGCAACATAACCCAAATTATGCAAAGTTTCAAGATGTCAGTGTTTGTATTTTATGGCTGTAGTGATGTGTAATAAATACTGGTGCAGAAGGAGCTGAGGGTTTGCCAACACAAGGCGCAACAGCAGGAACAGAGGGACTTCCAAATCCTTCAGACAAAATGTCCAGAGCTTCACTAGTATCCATAGTGGGCTACAAGAGGAGAGGAGGAAAGATGTGAGACAGAGAACGAGAAATTTTGATCAAACCAAATCTATTTTATTGTCCCTGTAGGCAATTTTTTTCTTTGGCAGAAAGTGCTACAGCAGTTAAAGAGCAATTCAAAGTGACAGAGACAACACAAAAGACAGATAAAATAATTCAAACAAACAAACAAAAAAAAACCTGTGCTAAAACAGCCTAAAAAGAGTGCTAAAAAGTAATTAAAACCCTCAATGCTATCACGCATGAATTTGAAATCCCTATAGAAATTGTATTCAATTATGATATGACTGGGAGACATCCTTGGTCACTGCCCTGCCACCAGGAGATGTTCTGGGTCAAGGGGCGAACACATCTGTGAATGGTGGTCCCCGGCTAATGACCCCACAGCTAGCCTAGTGGGCACTGTTGGAGGTGCGGCAGGCCTACTTTAGAGCCTAGCAGGTGTTAACACCTACCTGTGATGTTTAATCGCAATTGTGGAGACAGTGATTACTGTGAATAGGGCAGCTGGAGTCCAGGGAAAACTGGAGGACAGCCAGGACAGTGTATTCCATGTCAAAGGGCAGTAGAAGTCTTCACCCCAAAAGAGCAGAACTTCATGATCATTGTACAGTTCAGGAGCATACCCCGCGGAACGTTGAGGGGCTATATGTTTCTTTTCAGTTATGGCAAGAAGGATGATTTCGTATTTGATGGGGAACGGCTACATAGATACCGGCTGCCCAAAGGCCGGGATCGTAGGTTTTCCAGGCTGCATAGAACATGTCACCATGATCTGGGAACAGATCCACAGTGCTAAGAGGGAGAAGAAGGACCTGCATGTAGCTTGGCTGGACTTGGCCAACACATATGGGTCGTGCCTCACCAACTCATAGCATTTGTGCTAGACCCCTTCTACATCCCAGAGAACAACAGGGCTATGGTGAGGAACATACTTCCAGGACATGTACATGTGTTTTATGCTGCCAAATTCTGCCCCCACATGGCAGCAACTGGAAGTGAGAATTGCAATGGGATGCTCCATTTCTCCCATTCTTTTCATCACAGCATTTCAGGTGGTCTTGATCAGAGCAAGGCAGGCGGCGGGAGGAGTCCACACAGGAAATTTTGCTGAGAAAAATTTACTTTGTTGGGATAATATTTGGTCCCAGTCTAAATAGAGTTAAAAATACTCTACCACAGGCTAAATTAACTCAACATAGTGTAAAATAAACTCTTACTGGAGTAAAACCACTTGCATTGACTAGACGGTGTCACAGACCGAACGGTCCGCCCTGCCTTCACTGCACATGCATCATTAACCGCGGTTCACAGATTAACACCTCATTTCTGCTTAAAACTGCACAACAGTCATCATCTGTCTCAGCGACAGATATCTGAAGCTTTTGTACAGCAATCATTTCCACATAAATTCAGCATTATTTCATCTGAAAAGGTGGAAGAAGTGGTCACAGCACCACAGCTACACAGGCTACTAGCTACTGCGTTCACTGACCGTCCGTCATTTCAAAGTGTCACGGATTAATGCCTTGTTCCTTTGTAAAACGGCCTTGTTTCTACTTAAAACTGACTTTAGAATGATTTAAGAGGTTTTACCTTGTCATCTGATAGCTAATAATCCCATTAATCCATTTGATCACTTTGGGTGAAGAGAGTCCGTCCACAGAGGGTCTGAGCTCTGACCTGACGTGGAGGCAGGGTGGGGTGGGGGGTGGGTGTGATCGTTCGGTCGGCGACATCAGTAGAGCTGATTTTACTCTAAAATAGTGTTTTTTTTTTCAACGTCATTTAGACTGGGATCAAATGTTATCCCAGCACCTAAGGAGTTACATGATGACATCACATGCTTGCTCCAAACTGCACCATGCATGTGAAAGCTCCAGAAGAGAGTGAAGGAACTGTTACTTGGGCCAGGATGAGATTCAAAGCAGGAAAGTCAAGGAGTCTCTCTTTGTGGAAAGGGGAGTGGAACAACATGGTATTCTTCTCCATCGGCGGAGAAAACATCCCCCAGTTGGCAGACCGGCCCATCTCAAGTCTTGGGAGACAGTATATATGCAGCCTTTCAGACAACGATATGGGGAAGACCATCCTTCAGCAACTCTCAGCAGGTCTGGCAAAGATCAACGCAAGCCAATTGCCTGGGAAGTACAAGATGTGGTGCTTTAATTTCACCTTGTACCCAAGGGTAATGTGGCCTCTGAAGTTGTGTGATGTTACCTCATCGGCTGTGAGCAAGATGGAACCAAAGACCAGGATGTTTTTCACCAGCAGGCTTGTATGGGAAGAATACTCTCCAGCTTCCCCTACAGTCCATTACCTTAGGGTACAGGCAGGAGAAGGCGAGACTGGTGATGGAGCTGAGGGAGTCTGCTGATGAGTTGTGAGGGATGTGAATGTGAATGTTTGTGTTGCGGTGGGGAGGAAATGGAGGACAGAGATGAAGGGGCAAAAGGCAGTGAGTAGGTTGCAGCACCAGGAAGTGGTGGGCAGAGGCCAGACAAAGCATGCTGGTTTAGGATTTGGTGAACCACCCATCCTGTGGTCCACAGTCAGCAAGGAGAGGAAGGACCTCGTTGTTTCTGAACTCACAAGGATGGCAGAAGAAAAACACTAGGTCAAGTCAGGAGCGCAAGGGCAGCAGGGTCATTGGACGACATGGGAGGGGGTGGCGAGTCGGTGGTGAGCTGGGCAGACATGTGGAGACTGCCACAGGCCCAACTCTGTTTCCTTATCCGGGCAAGCTACGATACCTTGACCTGTCCCCGAAACCTCCAATAGTGGCTGGGCATGGAACAGGCCTGCAACCTCTGCAGAACCGGCAATGCCTCCCTACGTCACATTCTGGCAGGATGCAAGACCTCACTAGTCGGTTCAGATGGTGGCATGATCAAGTGCTCCAAAAACTGGCGGAAGTGGCAGAGAAGAAAAGGCAAGAGGCAAGTCAGGGGGTCCAGTCAGGGAGACATCAGTGGATTCATTTCCATAGAGAAGGAGAGTCTGCAGCCACAAACAAGAGACCCGCATCCACGCTCCTGGCATTAGGGGAAGACTGGAGATTGGGGTGGACCTGGGTAGGCACCTCCATTTCCCAGGGGAGATCTGGAGCACCACATTGCAACCAGATATGGTGCTGCTGTGGGCCACATCCAAAAGAACTGCTGTTCTGATCAAGCTAACTGTACCATGGGAGGAGGAAATAGAGGAAGCGCACAAATGAAAGAGGGAAAATACTCTGACTTGGTCGCAGAATGCAGGGAGAGTGGATGGAGTACAAGACTCTCTCCAGTGGAGGTTTGCACAAGGGGGTTTGTGGGTAAAGCTACAACCTACCTGCTGAAGGAACTGGGACTGAGGGGTAAGGAGCTACACAAAGTTACCAGGGAGCTTTCAGAGGAAGCACAGAAAGCAAGCTTTTGACTCTGGTTGAGGAGGTGGGACAAGGTATGGGGAGCCAGCAATTCCTGAGACAGGCTAGCTGTGGGGAGTGACTGGGAGACGTCCTTGTTCACTGCCCTGCTACCATAAGATGTTCTGGGCTGAGGGGCGAAACATCTGTGAATGGGGTCCCCCGGCTGATAACTCCACGGTTAGCCTAGTGGACACCGTTGGAGGAGTGGCAGGCCCACTGTAGAGCCTAGCAGGTGTTAACACTACCTGTGATGTTTAATTGGGTGTGCAAAAGTGCAGAAAAGTGTGAGAGTGCAAATTAAGAGGGAGATCCTATCGAGATGCACCTTCTTCCTTATTGAGTAGTGTGATGATGTTGGGATGAATGACGGCTTAAGATGATTAGTTTTACACTTGGTTACGCTGTACGGTCTTCCTGTGCGTGATGGGTCATTTAAGAGTCTCTGTGCCAACTTAATTGTGAAACCTTCATCGCTGCTCTGAAGGGAGGGGTAATCTTTTATGCCTGTCACTTTCATAGCCGTTTTTACCATGTACTTGTTTTGACTTGAACTGCACGGTAAGTGTTGTAGCATGGTGATATGCTGTATGTGATGATACTTTCCAGCACAGCAGAGCAAAATAATAGTATGAGAGGAGTGCTCACACCAAAAAGACTCAGTCTGCAAAGGAAATACAGTCTCTGAACTAACTTCCCACACAGAAAGTCCATGTGGGTGCACCATCTGAGATGAACTCTCCATCTGAAAACACATATTTAAACATGTCCACTTGCTTAATTTCCTTGTCATTAAAAATTAATGGATCATGGGCCATTACCTTCCTGGGACCAAATATTATCTGTTATGTCTTTTTAACATTAAAAAATAGGATGGTGACTGTCACACCAAGCTTTAAAATAAATGGCAGTCTTGTCATGGTACACTGAGGGGCAGACACCCCCAAACAACAGACTTAAAACTGCTGTATCATTTGAAGATTTGATGGTGTATTTATCAGGCTACCTGCTCCAATATACATGCAGCACCACCTCCTACTTTATGGCAGAAAAAACACAAAATTTGCCTGAAGTTTGATTCTGAAGGCCACACAATAACTATGAAGATTTAATTGATAAAAAGCACAGCAGACTGTGTTACATTGCTGTAAATGGGGGACTACGTGCAGGTCTCACCTCTGGTTTTAGAGCAGGCAGGTCTTTAAGTTTGTCTTCTGAAAACCTGTAGTCTGGAGGAATTGTGTCCTCCCTCTCGCCAACGAGAACACCCTCCTCCTCCTTGCATTTTTCCTCCTGCAAAAAGGAAAAGAGGAGCACACAAAACATTGTTTGTCCAGACAGTTTGTCCTCTTACACATACACAACATTAGACACATGAACAATCCATCCATCCATCCACTGTACTCGCTTCCTCCAATCAAGGGTCACAAGTGGGCTGGAGCCTATCCCAGCAGTCATAGGGCGTGAGGTACACCCTGGTCAAGATAACCGTCTATCACAGGGCCACATATAGACAGACACTCGCTTGCACACCTGCGAGCAATTGAGAGACACCAATTCACCTAACTTAAATGTCTCTGGAACTGGGAGGAAGCCGTAGCACCCGATGAGAACTCACGTGAACATGGGAAGAACATGCAAACTCCACACAGAAAGGACTGTGGGAAGTGATCCTGCTACCTTCATCCTGTAAGGCAATGCTGCTGCTAACCACTAAGCCACCCTCACACAGAATCCGGTCTGCTTGAGGTTTCTTCCTCAAAAACGTCTGAGGGAGTTTTTCATATCTTTATATATATATATATATATATATATATATATATATATGCACACACAGACAGTTGTGGTTGGACGTTTACATAGATACTCATCGTGGGCATGAATGTCATGTAATTCTGAGCTTTTAATGTTTTAAATGTTCTTTTGTCAGGGAGGAATGACTGTACAACATATATTAATGTATTAATACATATAATAATCACTTTAAAAAACAAGGAACCATCACCTTATCTTGGTGGAGAGGTCTGTGTGCCACTATGAACCTGAGAGCTGTGTTGTCTGGAGCCTTTCTGCTCCTGGTAGGGTCTCTCATGGCAAATTGGTCTCAGGCGAGAGGCCAGACTAAGAATGGTTCACACGACACCATGACAAAATGAAGCAGAGGAAATGTGACCCGGCCTGGAGGAAGCTCGGGGACCCCGTCTGGAGCCAGGCCTGGATGGACCAGACCCAGGTGGCAGGGGCTAGCTCTGGTGGTGTGGAATGTCACCTCGCTGTGGGAGAAGGAGCCAGAGCTTGTGTGGGAGGTGAAGCCATACCAGTTAGATCTGGTGGGCCTCGCCTCCACACACAGCCTCGGCTCCAGAACCACTCGCTTGGGTGCTTGGCAGTAAGTCGGGACTCGTTTCCGGTGGGGGTTGTGCCTTGTCACCAATCTTGTTTGTGGTATTCATGGACAGGATATAGAGGCATAGACGAGGGGAGGATGGTTTCAGGAGGGCTCAGGGTCTCATCACTGCTTTTTGCAGATGATGTGGGCCTGTTGGCTTCATTAGCCTGTGACCTCCAGCGCTCACTGGATCGGTTCGCAGCCAAGTGTGAAGCGGCTGGGATGAGGATCAGCACTTCTAAATCTAAGGCCACGGTTCTCAGTAGGAAACGATTGCCTACTCCGGGTAAGGAATGCAGTCTTACTCCAACTGAAGGAGTTCAAGTACCTCAGGGTCTTGTTCATGAGTAAGAGGACAATAGAGTGCGAGATTGGCTGGAGAAGAGGTGCAGCAGGGGTGGTGTTGCATTCACTCTACTGCACTGTTGTGACGAAAAGGAAGCAGAGCCAAAAGGTGAAGCTCTTGATCTACTGGCCAATCTTCATTCCTACTTTCACCTATGGTCATGAGGGTTGGGTCATGACCGAAAGAACTAGATTGTGGGTACAAGCAGCCGAAATGGGCTTCCCTAAGAGGGTGGCTGGTGTCTCCCTTAGAGATAAGGTGAGAAGCTCGGTCAACCATGGGGAGCTCGGAATAGAGCTGCTACTCCTTTGCATTGAAAGGAACCAGCTGAGGGGGTTTGGGCATCTGGTAAGGATGCCCCTGGGTGCCTCCCTAGGGAGATGTTTCAGGCACGTCCATCTGGAAGGACACCCTAGGGATTAAGTGAAGAGAATGTATCTCCACACTGTCCTGGGAATGCCTCAGGATCCCCCAGTCAGAGGTGGTCAATGTGGGAAGTCTGGGGTTCCCTGCTAGAGATGTTGCCCCATGACCCGATGCCGGATACGTGGTTGAAGATGAATGATGAGTGAGTGAAAAAACAGGAATTGGGTGCACAAGTCTGAATTTATTTTGGATCTTCGCTAATCCAGACAGGGTCAAAAATATATACTCACAAATATATAAATTCACTTGTATCTTTTAATAAGTGATGCTGAAGGTTCTACCATGTCTTAATGTGACAAGGCCTATTAACTCCTCAGTCATGACTGACTACAGCTGGTAGTTTCTCTTTTCCAGAATAAAGAGGATGTGTTTGACAACACTCATTTGACTGAGCAATACTCAGAACAATGGGAAAGTCCAAGGAACTCAGTGAAGATCTAGGAAAGAGAACTGTAGATTTACACAAGTTGGGAAGGTCTCTTGGAGACATTTTGTAACAACTGCAAATTTCAAGGTCATCAGTTCAAACAAGTTATTCAGATGTGTCACAACTTTATCCACGTCCAGAAGAAGACCTAAACTGTTACCCTCACATGAGAATTAGTTGGTTGGGGTGTTCAGGAACAACCCAGGAACCACCAAGACTCAAGCCTGCCATGAACTGAAGACTGCTTGAACACCAGTGTCACCGCTCACAGTGAAGCGAGTTTTATGTCGCCATGCACTGAGTGGAAGCTGATCAAGAAAGAAGCCCATGTTCCAAAATCAACACCAAGCAAGACTGAAATTTGCAGCTGGCCATATGGACAAATTAAACGCCATCTGGGGAAACATTTTATGGTCAGAGGAGACAAAGATTGAGGTATTTGGCCACAATGAAAAGAGGAATGTTTCAAGGAGTAAAAGTCAAGCTTTCAAACCTAAGAACACTGTATCAACTGTCAAGCATGGTGGGGCTGTTTTGTTGCCAGTGGTACTGTGTACTGCACAAAGTGGATGGAATAATGAAGGAGGAGGACTACCTGCAGTTGAAACGTGGCCAGAATTGGATTGGGTGCTCCAACAGGACACTGATCCCAAACACACATCAAAAGTGGTTGTGGGTTGGATAAAGCAGGCTAACATTAAGCTTCTGGAATGGCCTTTTGAAACGCCCTGACCCCAACCCTATTATGCTTAAAAGCTGGGTCTGCGCCAGGAAACTAATCTACTTAAATGAACTCACTCAATTCTGCCAACAAGAGTGGTCAAATATACAGTCAGAATTATGCCAGAAGCTTGTTGACAGCTGCCAAAAGCATGTGGTCAGGGTGCAGCTTACTAAGGGACATGAAAGCAAATATTGAGGTGTGATCAATGAACAATCACCGTGATCACCGACCAATCAAAGGTTTTGTTGCAAATAGTCAAAAGGGCCCAAGAAATGTATGGAGAAGAAAAGACACAAGCTAACTGCAAGACTTGAAGAATTAAATGTAATGCCGCCAGGAACTCATTGCCACCATATTCCAAAACGGCAACCTACCTGGAGTGTCCAGAGGTACAAGGAGTTCAGTATTCAGAGACATGTCCAAGGTAAGGAAGCCTGAAACATAACCAACACTGAGCAAGACTCACAAATCAAAATATCAAGAATGGACCAAGAAATATCTGAAAACAGGTTTTTTTTTTTTTTCCAAGTTTATCTGGACAGATGAAATGAGAATGACTATTGATGGACCAGATGTACGGGGCTGTTGCTGGATCACGAAGGGACACACATCACCACTTTGAGTCCAACACCATCATGGTGGGGAAGGAGTACTGGTATGGGATGCTATGATAAAGAATGAGTTGGCAAGACCTTTGAGTTGAAGATGGACTTAAAATCAACTCCAAAACTGACTGCCAATTTTTAGAAGACACTTCTATCAGCAGAACTTGTTCTCAGACTTGACCTAACCCTTATACCTCAGGTATCCTCACTGGATGAAAAAGTGCCATACTTATTACAACAACTTATCAAATCACACCCCAAACAACACTCTGTCCAAATGTATCACAAAACACGTTCAAGAAAATTAATAATGTCAGAGAAGCCAAACAAAAGTCTCACAAGTCAGCATTTAGTATATGTGTGTCGTGTCGTACTGAGACGATGTCCTTGGGTTTGAGTTCGGGGAGTTCAGGCTTTCTTTCTGGAGCTCCTAGAGTGTCCCCAAGAGCACTCAGAGCATCAGCAGACATAGACTCTCCCTGAAGACCAAACACAGAGCAGACAAAAGACTATTTACTGAAGCTTATCAAAAAAATAAGTGAAAGAAATGAAGAGGATACAAAGCAAGAGGTGTCAATGCAATGTAGAGTTGTCTGAAGACGTCCATGTCAAATGCCATTTCAATGTCAACAGCAAAACAATGACTGGTGAGATGTAAACACCTTAGTGAACAATGAATTAAATGTTGGCTACACAGCGGGTAAAACAGGTATTGAACACATCACCCACAAGGTATAAAAGGTGTTGTATGACTCATTTTAGGGGTCTTTCACAAGATGGACACTGTCTGTGAGGGTCCCAGGCCTGGTTTCTAATGTGACCTTGAATAAACTCAAAATGAGGAATACAATGGTTTGGTTTTTGGTAAGGGGCAGAATTTTACATAAAAGAACCAGGTAGAAATAACAAGCTAAACCGATAAACCACCCAAAAATTTATCGGAAGCTACAGATAACCGATAACTTCCAGTATTGTCTCTGGTACACTTGCAACTACTAACAAGCTGATTTTGAGTTTTAACACCACAATCGCTTCTGATAGCATCCAAGGTGACTACAGACCCAAACAATGAGTCAACACTTCTCTCTTTGTGCGCCGTGCCCACTGCTGGAAGCTCTTGTTTACTACATAGCTTGCAGCAGTAAAGCAATTGAGAGGAGCAGCAAAGCTCAACTGTACTCAATAACAGTGTTGTTGTGAGGCAGAGGTCTAGGAAAATGAAGCAGTGCTGACTTTTGATTTGGTTTATAAATGAAACTAGCTGGGGTATCTGGCGCTGCCCGGGTTAACCTGTTTTCAACACAGGACAAATTCCAATAATTTTAATCAAAACAATTGCCCAAGATTTGTTTTTGTAATGCTGATGTCTTACAAATGTAATATTTAATGGGCTAAAGTTTGTCCATAAGGGATGGACTCCCCAAACAAAGTGGAAATACTTTGTTAAAAGACAAACACATTTGGTGTTTGTCTTTTAGAACAGAGATGTCTTTTAGAACAGAGATGGGCTTTCAAAAAGATTATATGAATTTTCAGCTAAAATTTGTCACAAGGCACGTGAAAGTTGAAGCTAAATTTCGATTATTTTCTTGTATGAAAAGCCTTTTCTGTTCCACTGACAAAGAAACAAACTTCAATAAATATTCAGCGACTTGCAAATGTTCATATTCCCAAAACTTGACTGATCTACAAAACATGACTGTAGTAGTTATGTTACACCAAAGGATAAGGGTACCCAGATGTCTGCATTCTGTTGTTTCTGCATTGATATTTGCATATTTAATTTACATCGTGCTACTGAGATTCATTTTTGGTGAAAATTTAAAGGGGATAATTTAAAAAATTTTAAAATAGCCAAGAGTGGCAGCAAATGATGTGAGGATGGTGCAGGATTTGTATAGAGTGTGACAGCGACGCTAGGTTCAATATAAAGCTATGGTCACATTAGCTACAAGCAAAAGCAGACGACAGACATTCATTTTCAATCAGAGTGGGTGTTTTGCAGGAGCAAAAGACATCAGTTGCTCTGGAGTTGCCCCGTTTGCACATGATTTTCTTAATGGTGCCTGTTCATGGTGTACACTGGATCATGGTACCATCAAAGTACCAGTATAACATGTTCGGTATGTGCGCCGGCAATCCCTCCACGAGTTTGATGCTGCAAAACTCTCAGGCCGCTAATTTTTGCAGCAGCTCTGAATTGAAAAAAGAGTTTCCTTCGTCTCTCTGCCTCTCAGAGCGCAATGACAACGACACAGCAAGCAAAGCACAGAGGGCACAGTTTAGAAACATATTATTAAACTTTTTTTTCGTCAAAGTTGAACATTTTTATTTATTTTTAAGTGGCTGTATGTGCACTCATGTAGAGCAGGTGATCTGAACGTCTCTCATTTGCTGTTTCGCAGTTGTGAATCTCATGCCGTCTGTGGGTCCGTGACTCACGTGAGGGGTCAGTTTCAGCAGAGGTCTGGTTCAGGGCACAATGTAAAAAAAACCTTGTGAATTATGGACAATAAGACAACAGTGGGGCACGGCAGAAGTCCATCACAGGTGCTACACCTCCTCTAGATAACCCTCTCAACTTGGAAGAACATGTCATCATCATCATAAAGGCCTGTGAACTCACTGGATGAGCACTATCCACGTCCTCACTAGCCATTGTTTACATGCCCTGTGAGAAGCTGGAACTCTGCTGGCACTGCAGTGCATTCTGGGAAGAGCAGGGGACCGCCAGGGGATTATGGGAAATGTTAAAGCATCGAATACAGACACAAACAGATCCACTGGCAGATTTTATTTTATCCGCACACAGAGCCGTGAAATTCACAGTGCACGTTATGCTTCAATAACCCACTGAGCATTAGAACAGTTGTGATGATGATCAGGTGAGGGTTGGATGCAGATACCTAAATCAGAGAAAATTTTTGTTGCAGGCGAATGATTTATTTTTAGCAGCTGGTTCAGATGACATCAGACTTCATTGTGCAGCTCTACAGGTTATATACAGTTAGAACATCTTGGAAAGACTTATCACTTTTTATAATTTGAATGAACAATAAGTTTCTCTCTTTTGGGAAAACTATCATCTGTTGATGTTTCTGTTGCTTGAGCATTTAATGTAATCAGACTGTATTTTTGCAGTATTTTCCATCTGATGTAGTTGCTCAGTTCTGTGTTTTATATCTTCTCTGTTAATGTCTCTTAAACTGTAAGGCACTTTCAATACCAGGAGCCTCCCACAATGGTGCAGTCATGGTCGCACAAACTGCTGTCTTAAGAGTTAACAATGAAAACAAAAGATGAATAAATGGCAAAGGTTTTTTTGTTTGTTTTTGAAAAAAGTTAACATTTCAATGTAGGTTATTGATGATCAGCCAGTTACATCTGTACATCAAAGGGAACTGCTCACTTGTACTGTGGTTGTAGCCGACTGCAGAGACAAATCAACGTCATCAATCTTCTCCTTTGGTTTTTCACCAGGTGAACGGAGAATGAGAGGAGGTTCCTCCGGACACATCGGTGTCTGCAATGTCAAACATAACTGATATTACACAAAATAATGGCGCTTTCTGTATTATTATGAAGACAGCAAACTGATATCAATCCAAGTACCGGATCAGCACGATAACACACAACCGGCTGACAAATAACAGGATCCACAACCATAGAAGAACAGACAACAGGTTCAGGTTTCTACAACAGAAACATGAGATAGGAAAATTATTAATATTGTCTGTAAGATGTTGCTAGAATTTTTTATACAAATATCCTTTTACAATAACAACAATAATAAACAGGTTGTAGCTACATTATTTAAAAGATTCCACTTACACAGTTAGAAAATTTGCTATTAAAAAATAAACTAAGAAAAGGCATAATCTCGGAATTTTACATTCTACTGCAATTAAATTCAAATGAAAATTCAACAAGAAAATTATTATCCTGGAATGATGATTTAAACATTAAAATCAGTGAGCAGAATTGGGAAAAAGTTTGCAAAAAATCTCAACAAATATCTATTAATAGCCGTCTAAGAATATTACAATTATATGGTAAATGCGAGTATACACTACATCTGTTAAATTAAATAAATATAATAAGAACATTACAGACACATGTATAAAATGTGGCTTAAAAGGAACATTAATACATTGCATGTGGGAATGCAGTCAGATAAAAGATTTTTGGATAGAAATAAAAGATCAAATAGAGAAAATAATTTCAAAAAAGATGACTTTAGAGCCCTTGTTGTTTTTATTGGCTCTATATCTGAAGAAACACAATTTCAGTAAAACAGATTGCATTTTTATTGATATACGAAGTCTATTAGAAAAGTATCCGACCTTATTTTTTTCAAAAACCATATGGATTGGAATCATGTGTGATTGCGTCAGACAAGCTTGAACCCTCGTGCGCATGCGTGAGTTTTTCCACGCCTGTCGGTTACGTCATTCGCCTGTGAGCAGGCTTTGAGTGAGGAGTGGTCCACCCCCTCGGCGGATTTTCATTGTCAGGAAACGGCAGAATATTTGGGCTTTTTTTCCATCAGAATTTTTTCAGAAACTGTTAGAGACTGGCAGCTGGAAACCATTAGAAAAATTTATCTGGCTTTCGGTGAAAATGTTACGGGCTTGGTAGAGAATAAGGAGTGTTACTGTCGCTTTAAGGACGGCCCCCAGTGGCTGTGGGGCGCGCCGCTCCAGCAGATTTCACTTTTAACAAGAGATTTTGTAATGGAAAGCCGAGCGGAGGCTTCGCGCGTCACGATGGATTCGCTACTGGAGCGAGACAAAACCATCTCCGTTTTGGTCTCACAGGACGGCTTTGAGATGGCGTTCAGACAGCTGTCGGTGTTTTTTCCATCGAGTGATTATCCGAGAAATTGTGGATGTGCCTGGACATGCCAGAACATGTCCCGTGAGGCTTTATCACGGCGTTGCTTTGCGCCATGCGGCACCGCTGCGACGCGCGAAGCCTCCGCTCCTCTTTCCAAGACAAAAACTCCTGTAACAGTGGAATGTGCCGTTCATTTCCAAACTGGACGCTGTGTTTTATCCGGGACGTCATCTGACTAGCACAGGAATTGTGAAAAGACGTGGACATCAGCACTTTTTCGGCACATTGAGACAGACGTGCGGAGGAATTCCGCGCGTTGCGGCGGTGCCGCATGGCGCAAAGCAACGCCGTGATGAAGCCTCACGGGACATGTTCTGGCATGTCCAGGCACATCCACAATTTCTCGGATAATCACTCGATGGAAAAACCACCGACAGCTGTCTGAACGCCATCTCAAAGCCGTCCTGTGAGACCAAAACGGAGGAGATTTTGTCTCGCTCCAGTAGCGAATCCATCGTGATGCGCGAAGCCTACTCTCGGCTTTCCATGACAAAATCTCGTTAAAAGTGAAATCTGCCGGAAAATGGTTGATGTTCAGCTCTTGTGATAACCAGAGAAATGGCACACGATGGTCACGGATCCAGACAGCCATCCGTTTAGAAATGAAATGGTCGTTCAGCCTGTCGATGGCGGCTTCGGAGGGCGGCGCGCCCCACAGCCGCTGGGGGCTGTCCTTAAAGCGACAGTAACACTCCTTATTCTCTACCAAGCCCGTTAACATTTTCACCGAAAGCCAGATAAATTTTTCTAATGGTTTCCAGCTGCCAGTCTCTAACAGTTTCTGAAAAAAGTCTGATGGAAAAAAAGCCCAAATCATTCCGCCATTTCCTGACAATGAAAATGGTGGACCACTCCTCACTCAAAGCCTGCTCACAGGCGAATGACGCAACCGACATGCGTGGAAAAACTCACGCATGCGCACGAGAGTTCAAGCTTGTCTGACGCAATCACACGTGATTCAAATCCATATGGTTTTTGAAAAAAATAATAAGGTCGGATACTTTTCTAATAGACCTCGTAAGCTCATTAATAGCTAAAAGATGTATTGCTCTGACCTGGAAAAATGTCAATGGACCAAGCGCCTCCCAGTGGCTAAAACAAATGCTCTCTTGCCTACCATGCAAAACAACATTTATTTGAAAAGATTTGGAGACCATTTATAAACTTTATAAGAGATTTGGATTCATCTGATGACCTCATTGATTTTTAAGCCCCCTGCAGAAAGCACTAAATGTAACGATTACAATGTCATAAATTAAGAGAAGCTGTTTTGTTCTTTTTGTTCCCTTTTTCTTCCTATAATGAAACACCATGTAAGACA
This sequence comes from Thalassophryne amazonica, assembly GCF_902500255.1. Lineage (NCBI taxonomy): Eukaryota > Metazoa > Chordata > Actinopteri > Batrachoidiformes > Batrachoididae > Thalassophryne > Thalassophryne amazonica. The sequence continues at coordinate 94,733,584 of NC_047105.1, read as the reverse complement.
CATTTTGTAAAATAATTTTGTCAAAGCTATACATGGATGAAATGTGAATAAAATATATTTGGCAAAAAAACAAAAAAAAAAAACATTATTTAAATACTAGCATGTTGCCTGTGGGGATCCACAGGCTCTAGATTGGGTAGTGTTTATAAAATAGGCAGATGCCATTTTTCAAGGGTGGTTACAAATTATGTAAAGTTTCTACAATAAGTTTGGAATGGCATGTCGAGGACATTTTTCAAGCCTTAGACTTCAACCGTTTTTAAGAAGAAGAACTCAACCCTTTTATTTCCTGTTCATTACATAATATTTGAATGTTAATTTACTGTCTTAATGTATTTACAAACTGTTTACATTCTTGTTATCATATACTCACTATTACTATTATCATTATTATTTTATTAATATTACTTTATTTTGGCATTTAATTTTTAAATTGACCACAACTGAAATGTGTTTTCACTTTCTTGTGCCATCCATGTATTTTTAATGTATTTACAATTATATTATGTACTTACACTGAACTTAATAAATTCCCGCACGCGTGCATAGACATATACACACGCCACTTGGCTTTTAATATTTAGATGATTTACTGCCCCCTGCTGGAATGGCATGTGAGTTCAGAATGTAATTATTAATGTCCATTGTCCAGTTCAGCTAATATCCATAGATTCTCCAAAAATACTAATCCTATCAACTTTCCATGTTCACAGTGTTCATCTTTGACCCAACATACATAAGCATACCAAACAGCAAATGTCGGCTCTCCCCAGTTTGTCCGTGATCGAAGCCATACACATGCATGCATACAGTGAGGCAAATAAGTATTTGATCCCCTGTCGATTTTGCAAGTTTTTCCACCTACAGTTTTTCAGCTTGGGACTCCAACGAGTGCGGTCGCATCTCCTCCACTCTCCCTTATCTCTGCTCTCTGCTTTAACCTTCAAGTCCCTACTTCACCAACGTATCCTGCGGGCTATGTTCTCGACTCCTGGGGGTCTTGGTGTATTGCATGCTTGGCGCCTTTCTCCATTGAGGACGTCAAGGATTTATTCATATTTGGTCTTATGATAGCAGGGCTGGCACTTTCTGGCTTATGTGCTGCCCTGATCCAGCAGAAAATTGGCTAGACGGTGGCATCAAGAACCACGGCCCCTTGCTTGTCTGTCATGATTAACGAGGTGGGCAAGGCATTTCATTCTCAGAATGCAATGACTCTTGAACTCATGACATCTTGGAGCAGATGCGTGCCTTGCAGATGAAGTTGAAGATTTCGGAGTCAAGGGGAATATTCTAAATTCATAATTAGGAATAGTCTTAATTCATAACTGGGATTTGGTTTGTTCAAGTGGAACTGTAAAATGTGTTTTTCACTGCTCTAACCACAACACGGCAGGCTTATCGAGCCTGAAGGACAACTTGCTCGACTGTTTTCCTCCAGAGGAATGTCTTCTGGCCTTGGTGATTATTTGGCTCCTTTCTTTCTTATCTCAACCCACAAAGACAAACTGTTTTTCATAGCACTGAAGCATGCTCCATTCCCTCTCCCCACCCCCCTCCTACCCCCCATCAAACACCCCCTCACTCTGGCGTCTGCTCACGTCATTCCTTTCCCCTTCTGCGGGGGCGGCGCCGTTTTAGCTACTGCTGGTCCCTGTTCTCCCCCCAAGCTGACAGTGGTGCAACTCAGGGTTGCTGCGTGACCTTCACCCACTTGCATCAATTCAGATAACGGACTACTTCAAATTTAGTGCACAGAAACAATGTCAAATGTGTATGTGCTGTCTTTAATTCTGATGTGTACCATTATTACGGTAAACAAGTAATAATTGTGGACTAATTGCTGTCTGAGGTAACTGAAGTGTAAACATAATTTCTCCACTGTGAGATCAATAAAGTATATCTCATCTCATCTACAAAGAATGGAAGAGTCTATAATTTTTTTTTCATAGATACACTTCAACTGTGAGAGGTGATCCGAACGTCTCTCATTCGCTGTTTCGCAGTTGTGAATCTCATGTCATCTGCGCGTCCGTGACTCACGTGAGGGGTCAGTTTCAGCAGAGGTCTGGTTCAGGGCACAATGTAAAAAAAACCTTGTGAATTACGGACAATAAGACAACATTGGGGCACGGCAGAAGTCCATCACAGGTGCTACACCTCCTCTAGATAACCCTCTCAACTTGGAAGAACATGTCATCATCATCATAAAGGCCTGTGAACTCACTGGATGAGCACTATCCACGTCCTCACTAGCCATTGTTTACATGCCCTGTGAGAAGCTGGAACTCTGCTGGCACCGCAGTGCATTCTGGGAAGCGCAGGGGGCCGCCAGGGGGATTATGGGAAATGTTAAAACATCGAAAACAGACAGAAACAGATCCACTGGCAGATTTTATTTTATCCGCACACAGAGCCGTGAAATTCACAGTGCACGTTATGCTTCAATAACCCACTGAGCATTAGAACAATTGTGATGATGATCAGGTGGGGGTTGGACGCAGATACCTAAATCAGAGAAAATTTTTGTTGCAGGCGAATGATTTATTTTTAGCAGCTGGTTCAGATGACATCAGACTTCATTGTGCAGCTCTACAGGTTATATACAGTTAGAACATCTTGGAAAGACTTTTATCACTTTTTACAATTTGAATGAACAATAAGTTTCTCTCTTTTGGGAAAACTATCGTTTGTTGATGTTTCTGTTGCTTGAGCATTTAATGTAATCAGACTGTACTTTTGCAGTATTTTCCATCTGATGTAGTTGCTCAGTTCTGTGTTTTATGTCTTCTCTGTTAATGTCTCTTAAACTGTAAGGCACTTTCAAAACAAGGAGCCTCCCACAATGGTGCAGTCATGGTCGCACAAACTGCTGTTTTAAGAGTTAACAATGAAAATAAAAGATGAATAAATGACAAAGGTTTTTTTGTTTGTTTTTGAAAAAAGTTAACATTTCAATGTAGGTTATTGATGATCAGCCAGTTACATCTGTACATCAAAGGGAACTGCTCACTTGTACTGTGGTTGTAGCCGACTGCAGAGACAAATCAACGTCATCAATCTTCTTTGGTTTTTCACCAGGTGAACGGAGAACGAGAGGAGGTTCCTCCGGACACATCGGTGTCTGCAATGTCAAACATAACTGATATTACACAAAATAATGGCGCTTTCTGTATTATTATGAAGACAGCAAACTGATATCAATCCAAGTACCGGATCAGCACGATAACACACAACCGGCTGACAAATAACAGGATCCACAACCATAGAAGAACAGACAACAGGTTCAGGTTTCTACAACAGAAACATGAGATAGGAAAATTATTAATATTGTCTGTAAGATGTTGCTAGAATTTTTTATACAAATATCCTTTTACAATAACAACAATAATAAACAGGTTGTAGCTACATTATTTAAAAGATTCCACTTACACAGTTAGAAAATTTGCTATGAAAAATAAACTAAGAAAAGGCATAATCTCAGAATTTTACATTCTACTGCAATCAAATTCAAATGAAAATTCAACAAGAAAATTATTATCCTGGAATGATGATTTAAACATTAAAATCAGTGAGCACAATTGGGAAAAAGTTTGCAAAAAATCTCAACAAATATCTATTAATAGCCGTCTAAGAATATTACAATTATATGGTAAATGCGAGTATACACTACATCTGTTAAATTAAATAAATAAGAACATTACAGACACATGTATAAAATGTGGCTTAAAAGGAACATTAATACATTGCATGTGGGAATGCAGTCAAATAAAAGATTTTTGGATAGAAATAAAAGATCAAATAGAGAAAATAATTTCAAAAAAGATGACTTTAGAGCCCTTGTTGTTTTTATTGGCTCTATATCTGAAGAAACACAATTTCAGTAAAACAGATTGCATTTTTATTGATATACGAAGTCTATTAGAAAAGTATCCGACCTTATTTTTTTCAAAAACCATATGGATTTGAATCATGTGTGATTGCGTCAGACAAGCTTGAACCCTCGTGCGCATGCGTGAGTTTTTCCACGCCTGTTGGTTACGTCATTCGCCTGTGAGCAGGCTTTGAGTGAGGAGTGGTCCACCCCCTCGGCGGATTTTCATTGTCAGGAAATGGCAGAATATTTGGGCTTTTTTTCCATCAGATTTTTTTCAGAAACTGTTAGAGACTGGCAGCTGGAAACCATTAGAAAAATTTATCTGGCTTTCGGTGAAAATGTTATGGGCTTGGTAGAGAATAAGGAGTGTTACTGTCGCTTTAAGGATGGCCCCCAGTGGCTGTGGGGCGCGCCGCTCCGGCAGATTTCACTTTTAACAAGAGATTTTGTCATGGAAAGCCGAGCGGAGGCTTCGCGCGTCATGATGGATTCGCTACTGGAGCGAGACAAAACCACCTCCGTTTTGGTCTCACAGGACGGCTTTGAGATGGCGTTCAGACAGCTGTCGGTGGTTTTTCCATCGAGTGATTATCCAAGAAATTGTGGATGTGCCTGGACATGCCAGAACATGTCCCGTGAGGCTTTATCACGGTGTTGCTTTGTGGCATGCGGCACCGCCGCGACGCGCGAAGCCTCCGCTCCTCTTTCCAAGACAAAAACTCCTGTAACAGTGGAATGTGCCGTTCATTTCCAAACTGGACGCTGTGTTTTATCCGGGACGTCATCTGACTAGCACAGGAATTGTGAAAAGACGTGGACATCAGCACTTTTTCGGCACATTGAGACAGACGTGCGGAGGAATTCCGCGCGTTGTGGCGGTGCCGCATGGCGCAAACCAACGCCGTGATGAAGCCTCACGGGACATGTTCTGGCATGTCCAGGCACATCCACAATTTCTCGGATAATCACTCGATGGAAAAACCACCGACAGCTGTCTGAACGCCATCTCAAAGACGTCCTGTGAGACCAAAACGGAGGAGATTTTGTCTCGCTCCAGTAGCGAATCCATCGTGAGGCGCGAAGCCTACTCTCGGCTTTCCATGACAAAATCTCTTGTTAAAAGTGAAATCTGCTGGAAAATGGTTGATGTTCAGCTCTTGTGATAACCAGAGAAATGGCACACGATGGTCACGGATCCAGACAGCCATCCGTTTAGAAATGAAATGGTCGTTCAGCCTGTCGATGGCGGCTTCGGAGGGTGGCGCGCCCCACAGCCACTGGGGGCCGTCCTTAAAGCGACAGTAACACTCCTTATTCTCTACCAAGCCCGTAACATTTTCACCGAAAGCCAGATAAATTTTTCTAATGGTTTCCAGGTGTCAGTCTCTAACAGTTTCTGAAAAAATTCTGATGGAAAAAAAGCCCAAATCATTCCGCCATTTCCTGACAATGAAAATGGTGGACCACTCCTCACTCAAAGCCTGCTCACAGGCGAATGACGCAACCGACATGCGTGGAAAAACTCACGCATGCGCACGAGAGTTCAAGCTTGTCTGACGCAATCACACGTGATTCAAATCCATATGGTTTTTGAAAAAAATAATAAGGTCGCATACTTTTCTAATAGACCTCATAAGCTCATTAATAGCTAAAAGATGTATTGCTGTGACCTGGAAAAATGTCAATGGACCAAGCGCCTCCCAGTGGTTAAAACAAATGCTCTCTTGCCTACCATGCAAAACAACATTTATTTGAAAAGATTTGGAGACCATTTATAAACTTTATAAGAGATTTGGATTCATCTGATGACCTCATTGATTTTTAAGCCCCCTGCAGAAAGCACTAAATGTAACGATTACAATGTCATAAATTAAGAGAAGCTGTTTTGTTCTTTTTGTTCCCTTTTTTTTTCCTATAATGAAACACCATGTAAGACACATTTTGTAAAATAATTTTGTCAAAGCTATACATGGATGAAATGTGAATAAAATATATTTGGCAAAAAAACAAAACAAAAAAAAACATTATTTAAATACTAGCATGTTGCCTGTGGGGATCCACAGGCTCTAGATTGGGTAGTGTTTATAAAATAGGCAGATGCCATTTTTCAAGGGTGGTTACAAATTATGTAAAGTTTCTACAATAAGTTTGGAATGGCATGTCGAGGACATTTTTCAAACCTTAGACTTCAACAGTTTTTAAGAAGAAGAACTCAACCCTTTTTATTTCCTGTTCATTACATAATATTTGAATGTTAATTTACTGTCTTAATGTATTTACAAACTGTTTACATTCTTGTTATCATATACTCACTATTACTATTATCATTATTATTTTATTAATATTACTTTATTTTGGCATTTAATTTTTAAATTGACCACAACTGAAATGTGTTTTCACTTTCTTGTGCCATCCATGTATTTTTAATGTATTTACAATTATATTATGTACTTACACTGAACTTAATAAATTCCCGCACGCGTGCATAGACATATACACACGCCACTTGGCTTTTAATATTTAGATGATTTACTGCCCCCTGCTGGAATGGCATGTGAGTTCAGAATGTAATTATTAATGTCCATTGTCCAGTTCAGCTAATATCCATAGATTCTCCAAAAATACTAATCCTATCAACTTTCCATGTTCAGTGTTCATCTTTGACACAACATACACAAGCATACCAAACAGCAAATGTCGGCTCTCCCCAGTTTGTCTGTGATCGAAGCCATACACATGCATGCATACAGTGAGGCAAATAAGTATTTGATCCCCTGTCGATTTTGCAAGTTTTTCCACCTACTGTTTTTCAGCTTGGGACTCCGACGAGTGCGGTCGCATCTCCTCCACTCTCCCTTATCTCTGCTCTCTGCTTTAACCTTCAAGTCCCTACTTCACCAACGTATCCTGCGGGCTATGTTCTCGACTCCTAGGGGTCTTGGTGTATTGCATGCTTGGCGCCTTTCTCCATTGAGGACGTCGAGGATTTATTCATATTTGGTCTTATGATAGCAGGGCTGGCACTTTCTGGCTTATGTGCTGCCCTGATCCAGCAGAAAATTGGCTAGACGGTGGCATCAAGAACCACGGCCCCTTGCTTGTCTGTCATGATTAACGAGGTGGGCAAGGCATTTCATTCTCAGAATGCAATGACTCTTGAACTCATGACATCTTGGAGCAGATGCGTGCCTTGCAGATGAAGTTGAAGATTTTGGAGTCAAGGGGAATATTCTAAATTCATAATTAGGAATAGTCTTAATTCATAACTGGGATTTGGTTTGTTCAAGTGGAACTGTAAAATGTGTTTTTCACTGCTCTAACCACAACACGGCAGGCTTATCGAGCCTGAAGGACAACTTGCTCGACTGTTTTCCTCCAGAGGAATGTCTTCTGGCCTTGGTGATTATTTGGCTCCTTTCTTTCTTATCTCAACCCACAAAGACAAACTGTTTTTCATAGCACTGAAGCATGCTCCATTCCCTCTCCCCACCCCCCTCCTACCCCCCATCAAACACCCCCTCACTCTGGCGTATGCTCACGTCATTCCTTTCCCCTTCTGTGGGGGCGGCGCCGTTTTAGCTACTGCTGGTCCCTGTTCTCCCCCCAAGCTGACAGTGGTGCAACTCAGGGTTGCTGCGTGACCTTCACCCACTTGCATCAATTCAGATAACGGACTACTTCAAATTTAGTGCACAGAAACAATGTCAAATGTGTATGTGCTGTCTTTAATTCTGATGTGTACCATTATTATGGTAAACAAGTAATAATTGTGGACTAATTGCTGTCTGAGGTAACTGAAGTGTAAACATAATTTCTCCACTGTGAGATCAATAAAGTATATCTCATCTCATCTACAAAGAATGGAAGAGTCTATAATTTTTTTTTCATAGATACACTTCAACTGTGAGAGGTGATCCGAACGTCTCTCATTCGCTGTTTCGTAGTTGTGAATCTCATGTCATCTGCGGGTCCGTGACTCACGTGAGGGGTCAGTTTCAGCAGAGGTCTGGTTCAGGGCACAATGTAAAAAAAACCTTGTGAATTATGGACAATAAGACAACATTGGGGCACGGCAGAAGTCCATCACAGGTGCTACACCTCCTCTAGATAACCCTCTCAACTTGGAAGAACATGTCATCATCATCATAAAGGCCTGTGAACTCACTGGATGAGCACTATCCACGTCCTCACTAGCCATTGTTTACATGCCCTGTGAGAAGCTGGAACTCTGCTGGCACCGCAATGCATTCTGGGAAGCGCAGGGGGCCGCCAGGGGGATTATGGGAAATGTTAAAACATTGAATACAGACACAAACAGATCCACTGGCAGATTTTATTTTATCCGCACACAGAGCCGTGAAATTCACAGTGCACGTTATGCTTCAATAACCCACTGAGCATTAGAACAATTGTGATGATGATCAGGTGGGGGTTGGACGCAGATACCTAAATCAGAGAAAATTTTTGTTGCAGGCGAATAATTTATTTTTAGCAGCTGGTTCAGATGACATCAGACTTCATTGTGCAGCTCTACAGGTTATATACAGTTAGAACATCTTGGAAAGACTTTTATCACTTTTTACAATTTGAATGAACAATAAGTTTCTCTCTTTTGGGAAAACTATCGTCTGTTGATGTTTCTGTTGCTTGAGCATTTAATGTAATCAGACTGTACTTTTGCAGTATTTTCCATCTGATGTAGTTGCTCAGTTCTGTGTTTTATGTCTTCTCTGTTAATGTCTCTTAAACTGTAAGGCACTTTCAAAACCAGGAGCCTCCCACAATGGTGCAGTCATGGTCGCACAAACTGCTGTTTTAAGAGTTAACAATGAAAACAAAAGATGAATAAATGACAAAGGTTTTTTTGTTTGTTTTTGAAAAAAGTTAACATTTCAATGTAGGTTATTGATGATCAGGCAGTTACATCTGTACATCAAAGGGAACTGCTCACTTGTACTGTGGTTGTAGCCGACTGCAGAGACAAATCAACGTCATCAATCTTCTTTGGTTTTTCACCAGGTGAACGGAGAATGAGAGGAGGTTCCTCCGGACACATCGGTGTCTGCAATGTCAAACATAACTGATATTACACAAAATAATGGCGCTTTCTGTATTATTATGAAGGCAGCAAACTGATATCAATCCAAGTACCGGATCAGCACGATAACACACAACCGGCTGACAAATAACAGGATCCACAACCATAGAAGAACAGACAACAGGTTCAGGTTTCTACAACAGAAACATGAGATAGGAAAATTATTAATATTGTCTGTAAGATGTTGCTAGAATTTTTTATACAAATATCCTTTTACAACAACAACAATAATAAACAGTTTGTAGCTACATTATTTAAAAGATTCCACTTACACAGTTAGAAAATTTGCTATTAAAAATAAACTAAGAAAAGGCATAATCTCGGAATTTTACATTCTACTGCAATCAAATTCAAATGAAACTTCAACAAGAAAATGATTATCCTGGAATGATGATTTAAACATTAAAATCAGTGAGCACAATTGGGAAAAAGTTTGCAAAAAATCTCAACAAATATCTATTAATAGCCGTCTAAGAATATTACAATTATATGGTAAATGCGAGTATACACTACATCTGTTAAATTAAATAAATATAATAAGAACATTACAGACATGTATAAAATGTGGCTTAAAAGGAACATTAATACATTGCATGTGGGAATGCAGTCAGATAAAAGATTTCTGGATAGAAATAAAAGATCAAATAGAGAAAATAATTTCAAAAAAGATTACTTTAGAGCCCTTGTTGTTTTTATTGGCTCTATATCTGAAGAAACACAATTTCAGTAAAACAGATTGCATTTTTATTGATATACGAAGTCTATTAGAAAAGTATCCGACCTTATTTTTTTCAAAAACCATATGGATTTGAATTGTGTGATTGCGTCAGACAAGCTTGAACCCTCGTGTGCATGCATGAGTTTTTCCACGCCTGTCGGTTGCGTCATTCGCCTGTGAGCAGGCTTTGAGTGAGGAGTGGTCCACCCCCTCGGCGGATTTTCATTGTCAGGAAATGGCAGAATATTTGGGCTTTTTTTCCATCAGAATTTTTTCAGAAACTGTTAGAGACTGGCAGCTGGAAACCATTACAAAAATGTATCTGGCTTTCGGTGAAAATGTTACGGGCTTGGTAGAGAATAAGGAGTGTTACTGTCGCTTTAAGGACGGCCCCCAGTGGCTGTGGGGCGCGCCGCTCCGGCAGATTTCACTTTTAACAAGAGATTTTGTAATGGAAAGCCGAGCGGAGGCTTCGCGCATCACGATGTATTCGCTACTGGAGCGAGACAAAACCACCTCCGTTTTGGTCTCACAGGACGGCTTTGAGATGGCGTTCAGACAGCTGTCGGTGGTTTTTCCATCGAGTGATTATCCGAGAAATTGTGGATGTGCCTGGACATGCCAGAACATGTCCCGTGAGGCTTTATCACGGCGTTGCTTTGCGCCATGCGGCACCGCTGCGACGCGCGAAGCCTCCGCTCCTCTTTCCAAGACAAAAACTCCTGTAACAGTGGAATGTCCTGTTCATTTCCAAACTGGACACTGTGTTTTATCCGGGACGTCATCTGACTAGCACAGGAATTGTGAAAAGACGTGGACATCAGCACTTTTTCGGCACATTGAGACAGACGTGCGGAGGAATTCCTCATATGATTCAAAAACTCAAAAAATTATTTCCCGATTATATGTTAGCCTAATGGTCAACCATAATACTCTTCTGTCTATGTCAAAAATAAATGGGAAAAAGAGATGCTTATCACAATCTCTGATGAAGAATGGCTTCAAATATGTAAACTGGCTCAGTCCTCAACCTGTTCACTTAAGTGGCGGAAATTTAACTGGAAAAATCTTATTCGCTTTTTTACCACTCCATCAATAAAGAGTAAACAACTAACAATGCCGCAGGTCTGTTGGAGGCAATGTGGGGCGGATGATGCCAACCATACTCATGTTTTTTGGAGTTGCCCAAAAATTATACAGTTTTGGAACACTGTATGGTTGACCTTAAACAAAATTTTGAAATACCCTATTCCCATGACAGGTACAATTTTGTATCTGGGTAGCATAACGAAGGTGGTTAGAACAGATGATCATTACCTGATTAAAATACTCCTGACAGCTGCTAGAAAAGCAATAACCAGGAAATGGCTCAAGCTTGAACCTCCCACCTACAACCAATGGACTGAGATTGTACAAGAAATATTCACAATGGAAAAGATGACACACACTTTGAGACTCAAGGAAGCAGTATTTAAAGATAAGTGGGATAAATGGATTACCTACAAAGGAACACAGACAGACACTGAATAGATCTTACTATGCTGATGTATCATTTGTTACCTCCGTTTACATTGTTCTTATTGTTTGTTTGTTTGTTTAGGCACTGGCCTTGTTTCTGTTCTTTTAAATTGTGCAAAAATTAATAAAATTTTAAGTGAGAAAAAAAAGAGGAACACAGCTGTTTGACAATAAATGGCTTCACGCAACCACTAACCATGAGTGAAAAAAAAGGTTTTTGTGTTATCATTCATATTCTCTGAAAAATGGCCAAAAAAAAAAACCAAACTTCTGCCAGGGTATGTAAACTTTTAAGCACAACTGTAGTTGCTCAACTCTGTTTTATTTCTTCTATGTTAATGTCTCTTGAACTGTAAAGCACTTTGAATACCAGGAGCCTCCCACAATGGTGTAGTCTTTATATGTAAGAGTTAACTATGAAAACAAAAGATGAATAAAAAACAAGTTTTTTGTGTTTGTTGGAAAAAAAACATTTCAATGTAGGTTACTGACGATCAGCATGTCACATCTGTACATCAAAGGGAACTGCTCACTTGTGTTGTGGTTGTAGCCGACTGCAGAGACAAATCAATGTCATCAATCTTCTCCTTTGGTTTTTCACCAGGTGGACACACGAGATGTCTTTCAGGACATTTCGGTGTCTGCAATGTCAAACATAACTGATATTACACAAAATAATGGCGCTGTCTGTATTATGAAGACAGTAAACTGATATCAATCCAAGTACCGGTTCAGAACGATAACACACAATTCGCTGACCACGAAGAGGCTGCACAACAGAAAAAAATTACACGTTTAATTTTTTTCCATTCATTTCACTCAGTGCATTGCTAAAGGGTACAACCAAACATCAGGAGATTCACTTTGTCCACCATAATCCAAACATTTAGAGAAGAGAACAGGTATTTTTTTGACATTATAGTATGTAAATGTTGACAGGAATTAATGTATGACTATACCACGGTATACTGTAAGTAAATATATGTTTCAGTACATCACTGTGTCGATGTTTTTTGTACTTTTGTTTTTTTACTATGTACAAGTGCTAAATGCACGTTTTTTGTTTTGAAACATACATTTAGCCTACAATTAACAAACATTTATTTCTACAGCTTCATGTTCTGAGCAATGTATTTTCTATTCTTCTATGTAGTGTTTAGAGACTGTGCAGGAGTGTTTTTAATTTTGATTGACTTGGGGAATAATTTGACAACATAGTTCAGTTTTGAGCACAGATTGAACTGTTTTTAGCTGAAAGTTTGGTCTTGCAAGAAGAGTCTGTGGTTTTGTGAATGTAGCTTGAAAATTGGGTTTTATGTTCACAGTTTAGAGAAAAGAAGAGCACATGTGTCTTAGCATTTGACAAAAACTGTAAATGTAATCAGACAGCATTTGTCAGTATTTTCCATGTAGTTTGTTCAATTCTGTGTTTTATTTATTCTATGTTAATGTCTCTTAAACTGTAAGGCACTTTGAATACCGCAATGGTGCAGTCAAGGTCGCACAAACTGCTGTATCATATCTAAGACTTAATTATAAAAACAAAAGATAAGAAGACAAAAGTTTATGGGAGTAAGATGGAAAATATATACACACACATGTATATGTGTAACACATAACCTGATGTCCTAAATGACTGCTATTATTTGTCAAGGAAATTTCTTAAGGAATTGGAGCTGGATGCAAAAAAAAAAGGGAGAATTTGAAAAAGAAATATATAGTTAACAGAACTACAACCCCTGGCAAAAATTATGGAATCACCGGCCTCGGAGGATGTTCATTTAGTTGTTGAATTTTGCAGAAAAAAAGCAGATCACAGACATGACACAAAACTAAAGTCATTTCAAATGGCAACTTTCTGGCTTTAAGAAACACTATAAGAAATCAGGAAAAAAAATTGTGGCAGTCAGTAACGGTTACTTTTTTAGACAAAGCAGAGGGAAAAAAATATGGACTCACTCAATTCTGAGGAAAAAATTATGGAATCACCCTGTAAATTTTCATCCCCAAAACTAACATCTGCATCAAATCAGATCTGCTCGTTAGTCTGCATCTAAAAAGGAGTGATCACACCTTGGAGAGCTGTTGCACCAAGTGGACTGACATGAACCATGGCTCCAACACGAGAGATGTCAATTGAAACAAAGGAGAGGATTATCAAACTCTTAAGAGGGTAAATCATCACGCAATGTTGCAAAAGATGTTGGCTGTTCACAGTCAGCTGTGTCTAAACTCTGGACCAAATACAAACAACATGGGAAGGTTGTTAAAGGCAAACATACTGGTAGACCAAGGAAGACATCAAAGCGTCAAGACAGAAAACTTAAAGCAATATGTCTCAAAAATCGAAAATGCACAACAAAACAAATGAGGAACGAATGGGAGGAAACTGGAGTCAACGTCTGTGACCGAACTGTAAGAAACCGCCTAAAGGAAATGGGATTTACATACAGAAAAGCTAAATGAAAGCCATCATTAACACCTAAACAGAAAAAAAAAATAAGGTTACAATGGGCTAAGGAAAAGCAATCGTGGACTGTGGATGACTGGATAAAAGTCATTATTAGACGGTATTGCTTAAATTTTCATTGTTACGCAGATGATACCCAGCTTTATCTATCCATGAAGCCAGAGGACACACACCAATTAGCTAAACTGCAGGATTGTCTTACAGACATAAAGACATGGATGACCTCTAATTTCCTGCTTTTAAACTCAGATAAAACTGAAGTTATTGTACTTGGCCCCACAAATCTTAGAAACATGGTGTCTAACCAGATCCTTACTCTGGATGGCATTACCCTGACCTCTAGTAATACTGTGAGAAATCTTGGAGTCATTTTTGATCAGGATATGTCATTCAAAGCGCATATTAAACAAATATGTAGGACTGCTTTTTTGCATTTACGCAATATCTCTAAAATCAGAAAGGTCTTGTCTCAGAGTGATGCTGAAAAACTAATTCATGCATTTACTTCCTCTAGGCTGGACTATTGTAATTCATTATTATCAGGTTGTCCTAAAAGTTCCCTAAAAAGCCTTCAGTTAATTCAAAATGCTGCAGCTAGAGTACTGACGGGGACTAGAAGGAGAGAGCATATCTCACCCATATTGGCCTCTCTTCATTGGCTTCCTGTTAATTCTAGAATAGAATTTAAAATTCTTCTTCTTACTTATAAGGTTTTGAATAATCAGGTCCCATCTTATCTTAGGGACCTCGTAGTACCATATCACCCCAATAGAGCGCTTCGCTCTCAGACTGCAGGCTTACTTGTAGTTCCTAGGGTTTGTAAGAGTAGAATGGGAAGCAGAGCCTTCAGCTTTCAGGCTCCTCTCCTGTGGAACCAGCTCCCAATTCAGATCAGGGAGACAGACACCCTCTCTACTTTTAAGATTAGGCTTAAAACTTTCCTTTTTGCTAAAGCTTATAGTTAGGGCTGGATCAGGTGACCCTGAACCATCCCTTAGTTATGCTGCTATAGACGTAGACTGCTGGGGGGTTCCCATGATGCACTGTTTCTTTCTCTTTTTGCTCTGTATGCACCACTCTGCATTTAATCATTAGTGATCGATCTCTGCTCCCCTCCACAGCATGTCTTTTTCTTGGTTCTCTCCCTCAGCCCCAACCAGTCCCAGCAGAAGACTGCCCCTCCCTGAGCCTGGTTCTGCTGGAGGTTTCTTCCTGTTAAAAGGGAGTTTTTCCTTCCCACTGTAGCCAAGTGCTTGCTCACAGGGGGTCGTTTTGACCGTTGGGGTTTTACATAATTATTGTATGGCCTTGCCTTACAATATAAAGCGCCTTGGGGCAACTGTTTGTTGTGATTTGGCGCTATATAAAAAAATTGATTGATTGATTGATATTCAGTGATGAATCTCGAATCTGCATTGGGCAAGGTGATGATGCTGGAACTTTTGTTTGGTGCCGTTCCAATGAGATTTATAAAGATGACTGCCTGAAGAGAACATGCAAATTTCCACAGTCATTGATGATATGGGGCTGCATGTCAGGTAAAGGCACTGGGGAGATGGCTGTCATTACATCATCAATAAAATGCACAAGTTTACATTGATATTTTGGACACTTTTCTTATCCCATCAATTGAAAGGATGTTTGGGGATGATGAAATCATTTTTCAAGATGATAATGCGTCTTGCCATAGAGCAAAAACTGTGAAAACATTCTTTGCAAAAAGACACATAGGGTCAGTGTCATGGCCTGCAAATAGTCCGGATCTTAATCCAATTGAAAATCTTTGGTGGAAGTTGAAGAAAATGGTCCATGACAAGGCTCCAACCTGCAAAGCTGATCTGGCAACAGCAATCAGAGAAAGTTGGAGCCAGATTGATGAAGAGTACTGTTTGTCACTCATTAAGTCCATGTCTCAGAGACTGCAAACTGTTATAACTGCCAGAGGTGGTGCAACAAAATACTAGTGATGTGTTGGAGCGTTCTTTTGTTTTTCATGATTCCATAATTTTTTCCTCAGAATTGAGTGATTCCATATTTTTTTCCCTCTGCTTGGTCTAAAAAAGTAACCATTACTGACTACCACAATTTTTTTTTTCTCCTGATTTCTTATAGTGTTTCTTAAAGCCAGAAAGTTGCCATTTGAAATGACTTTAGTTTTGTGTCATGTCATAAGTAGAATATCATGAAAAAGTTGATTTACTTCAGTAATTACATTTAAAAAGTGAAACTTGTATACATTCATTGCACACAGACTGATATATTTCAATGTTTATTTATTTTAATTACTAATTAATTCATTAATTAATTACTAATCAATTAATGATTAATCAAACAATATTAATTATTAGTATTATTGGTTAATTATTAGTATTATTAACATTAATCAATTACTAATTAATTAATTATTAATACTATTAATTATTATTATTAGAAATTACAAATGAATTAAATTAACATGACATGATTGTGATGCGTCGAAGAAATCTGTGACTTCTTCTATTTCATTGCATTTACGCAGAAAGGCGGGAAAATAAAAAGAGCAAACAAGCTACTTCAACACGTTGCAATTCGGTTGCCATGTTAACAAACAGTGAAGATGGCAGTTTGACACGGGCAGTTTTTTTTTTTTTTTTCACCTAAGGCGGAGGGGTGTCTCAATTCATAGGGCGAGAGGCATACCCCTTCGCCTTACCCCTTGTTTTAAAGGGGTAGGCGTAGGGGTAGGGCCAAGGGGAAGGGGTACAAAAGAGAATTGAGATTGGGGGTTACAGACAGGAGATGACACACTTCACTACGAAACTCTTAACTTTTTCAGAGTGTCAGATTTTGGAACCAAAAGTGTGGTGACGTGCTGTTTGTGTGGATGCTGGTTTACTGAAGCTGTGGACTATCCATGGCTTATTATTCGGTGGGGCCGAGGCTTTAGGCACTTTGAATAGCGGGGGCCTCCCACAATGGTGCAGTGATGGTTGCAAAAACTGCTGTTTTATGTCTAAGATTTTATTATTAAAACAAAAGATGAATAAAAGACAAAAGGTTTTTTGTTTGTTTTTTGAAAAAAATTAACATTTCAATGAAGGTTATTGATGATCAGTCAGTTACATCTGTACATTAAAGGAAACTGCTCACTTGTGTTGTGGTTGTAGCTGACTGCAGAGACAAATCGTCATCAATCTTCTCCTTTGGTTTTTCACCAGGTGGACACACAACGAGATGTCTTTCAGGACACTTCGGTGTCTGCAATGTCAAACATAACTGATATTACACAAAATAATGGTGCTGTCTGTATTATGATGACAGCAAATTTATATCAATCCAAGTACCGGTTCAGGACCATAACACACAACTGGCTGGCCAAGATCAGGCTGCACAACCATAGGAGGACAGACAACAGGTTCAGGTTTCTACAACACAAACATGAGAATGGAACATTATTAATACTGTCTGTAAGATCCTGCAAGAGTTTTTAAAAACTCTCCTTTTACAACAACAACAAACAGTTTGTAGCAACATTATTTAAATATATTACAATAACTTTTTTCTTCCTATTTTTTTAGTTTTAGGGAAATTTTAATCTCTTTCTGCGCACACACACACACACACAATTTACCTTATTTTTGCATACTTGCACTGTTCATCATAAATTTCCCTGTTGTGGGACTATTAAAGGATTATCTTATCTTATCTTATCTTAATTTGTCTTTATTTTATCATTTGATTGGTCATTGGTTCCTCCTGTTTCAGCTCTTCTTCCAGAATCAGCTGTGCTGTTTATCTCTTAGATGTTTGGATTGCATCTTAATTTCATGTTCTAAAATATTGTCTGCATCACCGGGCCAGACACAACTGGAATGTAACAAAGCTTTTCATGAAAATGATGTGTTACAGGTGCCTCCACATGCCAAGGAACAGGATGCTCAGAATTAGTCGATGTAGCCTCACCAAACAGAGTAGACAATTCATAATGAAGCATTTAATGGCTTTATGGCTTGCAAAACGTGAACAAAACTGATCTGATGCTGCTCTAACTTTTCCTTGGGTAGAGTTTTATTTTTATTTAACATTAATGTTATGTCACGGACAGCTGAGTCCACTGTTATCAAAGAGATATGAAACGAGTTGGACTCAGCTAATGCATGCTCCAGATCTAGAGCTACAAATCAGTTTCTGCTGCAGTGGACAGACTTGATGGAGAGCAGTTATAAAATGATGGAAATCAATCTGTAAATGGAGATGTTGCATCCATAAGTCGTTTTGAATCGAATCGGTGGGGTCCACCATTATTGTCGCTGATGCTTACAGAACTCCATGTAATTACGTGAAATAAAGGTTGTTCACGAGTCATGAATCTTGAGTCCAAGTCAAGTCTCAAGTCTTTGAGGTCAAGTTGCAAGTCAAGTCTGAAGTCATGTTTATGCAACTGAAGTGCGACTCGAGTCCAACTCTCAAATTAGAGTCCCCGTGTCTAATTACAGCAATGCATTCTGTTAGTAGACTATGTAATGCCGCGTTCACACCGGGCGTGACACGAGCGGCAGCAGCGTCAGGTTGCCATGTAATCCCTATGGAAGGACGTGTAGTGGTGCCAAGCCATGCAGCGCGACGCGATGGACGCGAATGAAGCGATGCGAGTGAAGCAATTTTGAGCGATTGGTGCGTTTGTGGCGAGATGTTGCATCGTGTCACGTCGCGTTGCCCTCCTCCCCAAGTTGTTTCTTGTTTCTAAACAAGTATGACAGAGTTTTTGGAGCGAGCAGAAGCCCCGCAGCAGGGGGAGCGGAGGTTTTTTTTTTTCACGTGCACGCACGAGCGAATCATCCATGAAGATTATTTTATTCATTAATACACAGATGTATATAATAAAGCAAATGGTGACTGGTTTCTAAACACAATTATGACAGAGTTTTTTGGGGAAGAGCGAGGAGCAGCCAAACAGCAAGCAGCAGAGTTTTTTTTTTTAATTGTTTACATGTGCGCGCGTGAACAGGACAGGAGGTCCTTAAACTGGGTCCCGCAGAGGCGGAAGGACCGCTAAAAGCGGCTCTCATCCAGACACAGCTCCTGCAGCAAATAATGATACTCCCTGAATTGGGAACATCTCATGATGTTTGTCAGCTTTCTACAAGAACTCGCCCCGGTGATCAAGGCCCATCGCGTTAATTTGACTGACAACCGGAGCCGGCGAGCGGAATGGAAGCTCCTCCTATTTCGCCCGGTATGGCGGAGCCGTTGCCCCACCCTGGAGAGAGGCCTGGGGTTGGGGCTCACACGCGAGTGCCTGGTGGTCGGGCCTTAGCCCACGGGGCCCAGCCAGGCTCAGCCCGAAAGAGCGACGTGGGCCCGCCCTCCTGTGGGTTCACCACCTGCAGAGGGGGCCATGGGGGTTGGGTGCAGAGAGGATTGGGTGGCAGCCGAGGGCAGGTGGCCCGCACTCACAGCCCCTGGCTGTTGTGACATGAAATGTCATGTCGCTGGGGGGGAAGGAGCCTGAGCTTGTACGGGAGGTTGAGAGATACCGACTTGAGATAGTCGGGCTCACCTCCATGCACAGCTTGGGCTCTGGTACCCAACTCCTGGAGAGGGGCTGGACGCTCCACTTTTCTGGCGTTGCCCACGGGGAGAGGCGGAGAGCTTGGGTAGCATTGCTTATTGCTCCCCAGCTTAGTCGCCATGTGTTGGAGTTCACGCCAGTGAATGAGAGGGTCGCGTCCCTATGCCTTCGGGTCGGGAACAGGTCTCTCACTGTTGTCTCGACCTACGGGCCGAGCGGCAGTGCAGAGTACCCGACCTTCTTGGAGTACTAGATAGTGCTCTGACTGGGGACTCCATTGTTCTCCTGGGGGATTTCAACGCCCACGTGGGCGGTGACAGTGAGACCTGAAGGGGGGTGATCGGGAAGCGCGGCCTCCTCGATCTGAACCCGAGTGGTGTTCAGATGTTGGACTTATGTGCTAGTCACAGTTTGTCCATCACAAACACCGTGTTCAAGCACAAGGGTGTCCATAAGCGCACGTGGCACCAGGACACCTTGAGCTGGAGGTCAATGATCGACTTTGTGGTCGTATCATCTGACCTTCAGCCACGTGTCTTGGACACTCGGGTGAAGAGAGGGGCTGAGCTGTCGACCGATCACCACCTGGTGGTGAGTTGGATCCGCTGGGAGAGGAGGAAGCCGGTCAGACCTGGCAGGCCTAAACGTATCGTGAGGGTCTGCTGGGAATGACTGGCGGAACCCTGCGTCAGCGAGGTCTTCAACTCCCACCTCCGGGAGAGCTTTTCCCAGATCCCGGGGGAGGTTGGAGACATGGGGTCCGAGTGGACCATGTTCTCCACCTCCACTGTCGATGCGGCCGCTCATAGCTGTGGTCACAAGGTCTCTGGTGCCTGTCGCGGCGGCAATCCCCGAACCCGGTGGTGGACGCCAGATGTAAGGAATGCTGTCAAGCTGAAGAAGGAGTCCTACTCGTCTTTGTTGGCAGGTGGGACTCCGGAGGCAGCTGACAGGTACCGGCAGGCCAAGCGTGCTGCAGCCAGTGCGGTCGCAGAGGCAGAAACTCGGGTCTGGGAGAAATTTGGGGAGGCCATGGAGGAGGACTATCGGTCGGCCTCGAAGAAATTCTGGCAAACCGTCCGACGCCTCAGGAGGCGGAAGCAGCTCTCCACCGGCACCGTCTATGGTGTGGGTGGGGAGCTGTTTACTCTGACTGGGGATGTTGTCGGGCAGGGAAGGAATACTTTGAGGATCTCCTCAATCCCATCGTCACGTCTTCCAAAGAGGAAGCAGAGACTGGGGACTCAGAGGCAGACTCATCCATCACCCAGGCCAAAGTCACTGAGGTGGTTAGAAAGGTCCTCAGTAGCAAGGCTCCTGGGGTGTATGAAATCCATCCTGAGTACCTTAAGTCTCTGGATGTTGTGGGACTGTCTTGGTTGACACGCCTCTGCAACATCGCGTGTCGGTCGAGGACAGTGCCTCTGGATTGGCAGATCAGGGTTGTGGTCCCTCTGTTTAAGAAGGGGGACCGGAGGGTGTGTTCCAACTACCGGGGGATCACACTCCTCAGCCTCCCCGGTAAGGTCTATTCCAGAGTATTGGAGAGGAGAATTTGACCGATAGTCGAACCTTGGATTCAGGAGGAGCAGTGTGGTTTTCATCCTGGTCGCGGCACACTGGACCAGCTCTACATACTCCATCGGGTGCTCGAGGGTTCATGGGAGTTCACCCAACCAGTCCACATGTGCTTTGTGGATCTGGAGAAGGCGTTCGACCATGTCCCTCGGGGCACCCTGTGGGGGGTGCTCCAGGAGTACGGGGTCCAGGGTCCTTTGCTAAGGGCTATCCCGTCCCTGTACGACCACAGCAGGAGCTTGGTTCGCATTGCCGGTAGTAAGTCAAACCTGTTTCCAGTGCACGTTGGCCTCCGCCAGGGCTGCCCTTTGTCACCGGTTCTGTTCATTATCTTTATGGACAGAATTTCTAGGCTCAGCCAGGGTGTAGAGGGGGTCTGGTTTGGGAACCACAGAATCTCATCTCTGCTGTTTGCGGACGATGTGGTTCTGTTGGCTTCGTCAAATCAGGACCTTCGGCGTGCACTGGGGTGGTTTGCAGCCTAGTGCGAAGCGACCTGGAAGAAAATCAGCACCTCCAAATCTGAGGCCATGGTTCTCGACTGGAAAAAGGTGCTTTGCCCTGTTCAGGTCGGTGGAGTGTCCTTGCTTCAAGTGGAGGAGTTTAAGTGTCTCAGGATCTTGTTCACGAGTGAGGGACGGATGGAGCGTGAGATCGACAGATGGATCGGTGCGGCATCTGCAGTGATGCGGTCGCTATATCGGACCGTTGTGGTGAAGAGAGAGCTGAGTAGAGGGGCAAAGCTCTCGATTTACCGATCGATCTACGTTCCAACCCTCACCTATGGTTATGAGATTTTGCTCATGACCGAAAGAACAAGATCGCAAGTACAAGCGGCCGAGATGAGTTTCCTCCTCAGGGTGGCTGGGCGCTCTCTTAGAGATAGGGTGAGTAGCTCGGTCACTCGGGAGGAGCTCGGAGTCGAGCCGCTGCTCCTCCACGTTGAAAGGAGCCAGCTGAGGTGGCTCGGGCATCTTTTCCGGATGCCCCCTGGACGCCTCGCTGGAGAGCTGTTCCAGGCACGTCCCATTGGGAGGAGGCCCCGAGGAAGACCCAGGACACGCTGGAGGGTCTACGTCTCTCGACTGGCTTGGGAATGCCTCGGGGTCCCCCGGAGATGCTGGGGGAGATGTGTGCTGCCCCCGCGACTCGACTCCGGATAAAGCGGAAGAAGATTAATGGATGGATGGATGGATTGATTTCAGGAGAAAAAAAAAATTATTATTATTTTGTCCAATTAAGGTGGCTGTTGATTGGTCGGTGAGCTTTGAGCATAAAAGGAGATGTTAACCTGTGCCATGGTTGTATGTGTTGTTGTAGTCTGTGATAAAAACAAAGTACCGGTGCACAAGGAGCTGAGGACATCTCAAAGCCCGCAGACAAAAAGTCCAGAGCCTCACCAGTATCCATAGTGGGCTGCAGGATGAGGCAAGGAGAGAGAGAAATAAAGATATTTCAGCATCATGCAGGTGTTTACGTTTTTATTTTGACCTTTAATGCTGGACTCACCTCAGGTTTTGGAGCAGGCTGGTCTTTGAGTTCTTCCTTTGTAAACCTGTATTCTGGAGGAAGTGTGTCCTCCCGCTCTCCTACCCTCACACCCTTCTCCTTCTCATGTGTTTTCTCCTGAAAATAAGAAAAAAGATGAGGAAACAAGAGACCACCAACAATCTTTATTTATTTGAGAAATGCTTTGTTTAATCATCTGTTATTTCTCTGATTGACTTTTATTGTGGACACAGTGAGAGATGGTTAACATTTCTCACTTAATGCATGATTATCATTTTCTTCAGTTGCATGTGAAGCTGATTGTTTTAATTGTTTTAATTTACCTTGAAACATTTAGCCTGAAAGATAACTTTCAATGTTCAAAAGACAACATATTTATTTTCTGTTCCTTAATTCATTCGTGAATAATTCAGAATGTGCTGTGAGACTTTCCTCTTTAAATATTATTTTTATTCTCCCTCCAACTGCTTCGTTTTTTCTTTGCTTACAGTGGTCATAATACGCCACTACATTAATACTGCACCACTGCAAGTGATATGTGCAGGCAGAGTGCAAGTGCATTATGAAACACTTATGTCAGGGTCATCTGACTGTTGTGCTCAGTGTGCCATGTTAGACCATGCTGGACTTTAGATCTAGTTTTTACGGGCCTAACAGCAGTTTTTGATGATTGAAGACATGAACACAACAACTCTACAGCCATCCACAACTTATTTTTACACCAACACACTCACAGGAGAGCAAGTGGCAATGCTATTTAGAGAACTCAGACACTGAGCATGAAAATCACAACTGTGTGAGGTGGAAATCAACAATGACACTTGCTCTGGACATGGGGCTGCTTTGTGTGGAGTGTATGACAAATCCAAAAGTGTCAGAACAGGACATAATAGTGGACTATTTGAGTTCCTACCGAGACGATATCCTCAGGTTTCAGTTTGGGAGGTTGTTGTTTTGGTTCTGCAGCTGCCAGAGTGTCACCAAGAGCACTGAGAGCATCTAAAGACATGTCATCACCCTGAGGACAGAACAGAGACAGAGGAATGATGTGAACCAATGTTCTGTCAGGTCATCCTGACATATCCTCCTAAGAGAATATTTAGAGCAAATTCCTGTAAATGGTGATACAAGCATCAAATTCGACACAAATGCTCCTTAGATCGTTTTTTTTTTTTAAGGTTTTAAAAGGAATAGTTTGGCCCATGTGTCATGCTTAGTTATCATGTTACAGGGTAACATATGTCACATGTCATAGAAGCCAATGGACATTGACCTTTTTGACCTTTACTTTGGATGCCAAGCATTCAACACAGTCAGAACTATTCCATTTAGTAATCCTATTAGCTCAACCAACATTATGCATCACTTTTTACCAAAATTGAAGGAACTTTAACTTTTGACCACTGTACAAACTGAAACTGACCCATTTTTGCTGTTTTTACCCCATAACATTCAGTCATAGATAGTCCAAACTATACCTTTTTGGAATTGTTCTGATCAAACAAATAGTGTAGTGTAGTTTTCAATTTGAGTGGAGCATTTTTAATTTTGACCCCTGTGTAATTCTTCAATTGACCCCTACCTGGCCGCCTATTGAAAATTCAAAAGGCTAGTCGTTTTTTTCAAAAGAGGAGTATTTGTGCTGGCTTTGGTGCTTGTATCCCCATTTGCAGGATTGTTTCAGTTATCTGCTACACTAAAGGGGGAAATGAATTAATTAATTTAGAAGAAAGGCCAGACAACAGGTTCAGGTTTCTGCAACACAAACATCAGAACGGAAAATTATGAATATTGTCGGTAAGATGTCATTAGAACCATCAAACTGTACAGTTATCCAACCTATAGTATCCTTCAGTAGGAACAACAAACCTTAGATTGTACCTAAATGATTTAACCCTTTTATAAACCAAGTAGATATGAGTTAGCATTCATGAAATGATTACCATTTATTTATTGCAAGTTAGTGAATATTAATAAATTTAATCACAATTTTAATCCAAATAAAGACAGGCCGTACTGTTAGAACACAAGACTTATCGCTTTAATTATTTTCATAATTTGAATGAGTAACTGTGTCTTCTGGAGATATTCCCTACATCTCGCTTATCCTGATGTGAGCAGAAATGGTGAACAGACTGGATTTCTGTATCATTTCCTATTATAGTGTGTTTTATTTACTGTATGTTAATATGTCTTAAACTGTAAGACACTTTGAATATTTGCTCTGAAAGCATTTAATCAATAAATTTATCACTTGCACTAATTCTAACAGGTGCCTCCCACAACGGTGCAGTCATGGTTGCGCGCGTTTCATAAAAAGATGCCATTTTATGTCTAAGATTTAATCATGTGTACACTCACTAAACCTGCTCTAGAGCATGTACAGTAGTGTTCAGAATAATAGTAGTGCTATGTAACTAAAAAGATTAATCCAGGTTTTGAGTATATTTCTTATTGTTACATGGGAAACAAGGTACCAGTAGATTCAGTAGATTCTCACAAATCCAACAAGACCAAGCATTCATGATATGCACACTCTTAAGGCTATGAAATTGGGCTATTAGCAAAAAAAAGTAGAAAAGGGGGTGTTCACAATAATAGTAGCATCTACTGTTGATGCTACAAATGCAAACGTATTATGTTCAAACTGCTTTTTTTAACAATCCTGTGAATCACTAAACTAGTATTTAGTTGCATAACCACAGTTTTTCATGATTTCTTCACATCTGCGAGGCATTAATTTTATTGGTTTATTGGTATAACTCACAAACTCGCAGCATAAAGCAGATAACCCGTAAGTTGGAGAGGAAATGGCGTCTCACTAATTTAGAAGATCTTCACTTAGCCTGGAAAAAGAGTCTGTTGCTCTATAAAAAAGCCCTCCGTAAAGCTAGGACATCTTACTACTCATCACTAATTGAAGAAAATAAGAACAACCCCAGGTTTCTTTTCAGCACTGTAGCCAGGCTGACAAAGAGTCAGAGCTCTATTGAGCCGAGTATTCCTTTAACTAGTAATGACTTCATGACTTTCTTTGCTAATAAAATTTTAACTATTAGAGAAAAAATTACTCATAACCATCCCAAAGACATATCGTTATCTTTGGCTGCTTTCAGTAATGCTGGTATTTGGTTAGACTCTTTCTCTCCGATTGTTCTGTCTGAGTTATTTTCATTAGTCACTTCCTCCAAACAATTAAAATGTCTATTAGACACCATTCCTACCAGGCTGCTCAAGGAAGCCCTACCATTAATTAATGCTTCAATCTTAAATATGATCAATCTATCTTTATTAGTTGGCTATGTACCACAGGCTTTTAAGGTGGCAGTAATTAAACCATTACTTAAAAAGCCATCACTTGACCCAGCTATCGTAGCTAATTATAGGCCAATCTCCAACCTTCCTTTTCTCTCAAAAATTCTTGAAAGGGTAGTTGTAAAACAGCTACCTGATCATCTACAGAGGAATGGTCTATTTGAAGCGTTTCAGTCAGGTTTCAGAATTCATCATAGTACAGAAACAGCATTAGTGAAGATTACAAATGATCTTCTTATGGCCTCAGACAGTGGACTCATCTCTGTGCTTGTCCTGTTAGACCTCAGTGCTGCTTTTGATACTGTTGACCATAAAATTTTATTACAGAGATTAGAGCATGCCATAGGTATTAAAGGCACTGCGCTGCGGTGGTTTGAATCATATTTATCTAATAGATTACAATTTGTTCATGTTAATGGGGAGTCTTCTTCACAGACTAAGGTTAATTATGGAGTTCCACAAGGTTCTGTGCTAGGACCAATTTTATTCACTTTATACATGCTTCCCTTAGGCAGTATTATTAGAAAGCATTGCTTAAATTTTCATTGTTACACAGATGATACCCAGCTTTATCTATCCATGAAGCCAGAGGACACACGCCAATTAGTTAAACTGCAGGAATGTCTTACAGACAAAGACATGGATGACCTCTAATTTCCTGCTTTTAAATTCAGATAAAACTGAAGTTATTGTACTTGGCCCCACAAATCTTAGAAAAGCTTCCCTGAAAAGCCTTCAGTTAATTCAAAATGCTGCAGCTAGAGTACTGATGGGGACTAGAAGGAGAGAGCATATTTCACCCATATTGGCCTCTCTTCATTGGCTTCCTGTTAATTCTAGAATAGAATTTAAAATTCTTCTTCTTACTTATAAGGTTTTGAATAATCAGGTCCCATCTTATCTTAGGGACCTCTTAGTACCATATCACCCCAATAGAGCGCTTCGCTCTCAGACTGCAGGCTTACTTGTAGTTCCTAGGGTTTTTAAGATTAGAATGGGAGGCAGAGCCTTCAGCTTTCAGGCTCCTCTCCTGTGGAACCAGCTCCCAATTCGGATCAAGGAGACAGACACCCTCTCTACTTTTAAGATTAGGCTTAAAACTTTCCTTTTTGCTAAAGCTTATAGTTAGGGCTGGATCAGGTGACCCTGAACCATCCCTTAATTATGCTGCTATGGACTTAGACTGCTGGGGGGTTCCCATGATGCACTGAGTGTTTTTCTCTTTTTGCTCTGTATGCACCACTCTGCATTTAATCATTAATGATTGATCTCTGCTGTCTTCCACAGCATGTCTTTTTCCTGATTCTCTCCCCTCAGCCCCAACCAGTCCCAGCAGAAGACTGCCCCTCCCTGAGCCTGGTTCTGCTGGAGGTTTCTTCCTGTTAAAAGGGAGTTTTTCCTTCCCACTGTCGCCAAGTGCTTGCTCATAGGGGGTCGTTTTGACCGCTGGGGTTTTTCTGTAATTATTCTATGGCTTTTGCCTTGCAATATAAAGCGCCTTGGGGCAACTGTTGTTGTGATTTGGCGCTATATAAATAAAAATTGAAAGTGAATTGATTGGTTTGGAACCAAGATTTTGCCTCTTTACTAGTGTGCTTGGGGTCATTGTCATTGGGGGCATGTCCTCTTCAGCATAAGGCAACATGACCTCTTCAAGTATTCTGACATATCCAAACTGATCCATGATACCTGGTATGCGATATATAGGCCCAACACCATAGTAGGAGAAACATGCCCATATCATGATGCTTGCACCACCATGCTTCACTGTCTTCACTAGGGATGGGTATCGAGAACCGGTTCCTTTCAGGTATCGTTAAGAAATGATTCGATCCACCGACATCAATAAGCTTTGTGCTTAACGATTCTTTATCGGTCCTTCAGAGTGGCCGTTGTTTTGGCGGGTGTTTGTCAGGAAAATGATCATTTCTTTACATTGATTACAGACCCTGCAGCGGGTCCTTAATCAACTTTTCTGCAGCGCGGCTTTGCCTTGAACCTTGAACCAATCGAAGCGTGGTTCGCAGATTGAAGCAATGCTTCGGTCGATTGCTTTGTTTATTTCTTTCTTTCGCTTAATTTTCCCCCTGCTAAAACCCTAAAGAGCATACGTCTGTGAGTATTATTTACCTTTTCTATGTTAAACCGACCTGTTATGGTCCTCTGAAACAGTTGATAGATGTATTTTATAACTTAAAAACAGGAGCGATGCTAACGCGTTAGCATGTCTATGGCATTTTCAATGTTAAAAGTTAGCATTTAGCAATTGCAGCCATCATCACGTTCGGGTGCATTTGTTTTCAAATTGTAATATTCCTTAAATTTTGCTTATATATTAATAATCTAATGATTATTATATACAATTTTAGAGAAAGAGACAAAAAGAACCTGAATAGAAACACAACAGAAAATATATAATAGCAATTAACAATGAGCATAAATAAATAAATACATACAGAAATAAGTGTTTCCTGTGAACACCTAGTGACTCTTACACCTCCATTTCATCCCTGTCTTATTTAAGTTTAATGACAGTTTGTTTCGGTCAAACCATATTTTCAGTTTAATTTCTTCAGTGATTTCCTCCAGAACTATCTGCCAAACTAGAAAACTGCTGCATCCTAGTAAGAGCAGAATACTACTGGAATGAATCCGAATAAGGAAAGTTGTATTTTTTTTTTTCTCACCTAAATGGATGCTGCACTCACTCCAGTTTATTGTCTGGAATAGTTCCAGATTGCATTTCAGAGCTTCCAGAATTCAAACATTTTCATGCAGGTGGTGTTGGGGGGTAATTTTGGGTTTCAGCTTTTATTGTTTTTCACCACTTTCATCCCTGAATATGAGTTGTGATTCACTTTTGTGCAGATTAAAGTTACTAACTGGGACTCCTGTCTTGTTGCGAGAAAGAAACGAGAAACATCCTCCGTTCTGTTCACACAGCTCCAAACGTTGCGCGGCTCTCTGACAAGTCAAGATAGAACGATAGAATTCAGTCTGAATTAATAACTTCAAAGCGAAACACAGTTTTGTTTATTTTTATTTATGTCCAGAGATGAAGGATACAGTGACTAATCTCATATTTATTTACTTTAAGACTCAAGGAAATACATAGAAAACCTGTAAAGCCTACTTTTAGTACAAAATTCACGAGGTATCGATAAGGGAATCGATAAGGAATCGGATCGATAAGCAGAATCGATAATGGCATCGATATCGATAAAACCTTATCAATACCCATCCCTAGTCTTCACTGTAAACTGTGGCTTGAATTCAGAGTTTGGGGGTCGTCTCACAAACTGTCGGCGGCCCTTGGACCCAAAAAGAACAATTTTGTAACCTCTTCTGCACGTCTTTTATTTAACAGAGGGACTTTGCGGGGGATTCTTGGAAATAAATTAGCTTCACACAGGCATCTTCTAACTGTCACAGCACTTACAGGTAACTCCAGACTGTCTTTGATCATCCTGGAGCTGATCAATGGGTGAGCCTTTGCCATTCTGGTTATTCTTCTATCCATTTTGATGGTTGTTTTCTGTTTTCTTCCATGCGTCTTTTTTTTTTTTGTCCATTTTAAAGCATTGGAGATCTTTGTAGATGAACAGCCTATAATTTTTTGCACCTGCGCATAAATTTTCCCCTCTCAATCAACTTTTTAGTCAAACTACGCTGTTCTTCTGAACAATGTCTTGAACGTCCCATTTTCCTCAGGCTTTCAAAGAGAAAAGCATGTTCAACAGGTGCTGGCTTCATCCTTAAATAGGGGACACCTGATTCACACCTGTTTGTTCCACAAAATTGACCAACTCACTGACTGAATGCCACACTACTATTATTGTGAACACCCCCTTTTCTACTTTTTTTTACTAATGGCCCAATTTCATAGCCTTAAGAGTGTGCATATTATGAATGCTTGGTCTTGTTGGATTTGTGAGAATCTACTGAATCTACTGGTACCTTGTTTCCCATTTAACAATAAGAAATATACTCAAAACCTGGATTAATCTTTTTAGTCACATAGCACTACTATTATTCTGAACACTACTCTATACCATTCAAAATATGTTATTATGACACCCAATCCAGCACCTGCTTCAAAGAATTCTGCGACAATGCCAAATCATCAATTTTATTCAGCTAACACAGTAATCCACCTATGAAGAGTAGGCTGCTGCTTCATTTCAGTGCATCTTTAAATGACTGCAAATATTCAAATTTGCACAGCCTAAAGAAAAATAAATAAATAAACCCCACCTATGCAGGGCTCCCCTTATAAGGTGAAACAACTTTGAGTAGCAGTCAAGTTTCCTTATACAAAGAAAAATGATACACTGTCATTTTTAAAAAAAAATCTACACACACGATTGTTGGTTTGCTTGCCAACATGATCTCATTTATCGCCCTAAAAATGAATCACTGGCCTCACCACCAGAAGCTATGGCAATGGCCATGTATGTCTGGTGATACAGTAAAACTCGCCTAAACCATCATCGTATAAACCGGATATTATTGGGCACACCTGCGGCAGCTGCAACACCTGCAACCAATTTCTCCTCACAGTATTTCAACCCTGGCTCTTCACTCCATCCTTGCCAGATTCTTGCATTCCCCTGTGTGGTAACTTGGCCTGAAAATCGGTAGACTTCTGTGTCCAGTATTTTTCAGTCAGTGTTTCTGTTTCTTGTTGTAACCCTGTCATTCCTTATGCTTTTTAGTTTACTGCCACCATCAGCTCCATTGGCTACACCTGGATTTGGGTCCTGTGCAACTGACCTCCCTCCAAACCACACATTCCTGCTTCTTCTGTGCCTGTAGCATTTACCCCTGTGAACACCATCAAAATCCTCATCATCAATAAACCTTTCTGCATTTTAATCCACTGGCTCTTGCACTGGAGGCCACCTCCCTGGGTCTTAACTCTGACAGTAATTGATTGGTATGAATGACTTCATAATGAAGTCACATAATTAAATCATACATTGTCAAAAATATATATATAGGAATATTTCCAGTGCCAATCAGATACTTTGATATCAACTTGCCTAAAGATATTTCAACATTATTAGACATAAATAATGATCCGTTAAACACTAAGATAGAGTCAGTCATTTCAAGATGGTATATTGTCCCCTTTTTAAGCTTAACTTCCAGAGTAGACTCAATCAGGATAAATAGCTTGCCATTATTATCATTTACTATTGACAATCCTGGTGAGTGTACCAACCAAACAGTTTATAGAATGGGATGGGCTGATGTACAGATACGTAAGGGAGGGGAAAACTAAAATCCAGAACTGAGTATAAAATATTGCAAGTCAGAATATAATCTAGTGGCATGTGGTCTCACCTCTTTACAATATTATTATGCAGCACAGTTAAGGCCATTAATTTGTCTGATTACACAATCATACTTAGCAAGACAGAAATATATAGAAAATGCAATAACAGGGGAGATACCAATAATAGTGATGGTAACAGATACTGAATTATAAAATATTGGTAAATGAAGATAGTCCTTGGTTAAGGACATTATTTAGAAACTGGAAGGACACAGTGAAATTATATGGATTGTCAGACTCTTCCAAATGTATGTGATGGTGTGCAGATACAAATTTTCTTCCAAACCAAACAGACAATAGATTTAAAAACTGTATTGCAAAAGGTCTACCTAACTATTACTCATTCATCCACAAGGGGGTGTTCCAGAACTTTGACTGGAATAAACATGGTCTGGAGAGAAGAGTTTTCTACAGATACCTTCAGGTCAGAAATTATGATCACAATATAAATATAGATTTGGAAAGAGTAGAGACAGCTGACATAAAACTAATCACATCAGCAGCTGAGTTTAGATCATGCAACAAGAGTGTTTACAGGTTGTAGAAGGTGATTCTCCAGTCCAAACCAGGAACTACATTGTATACAACCCCTGGCAATAATTATGGAATCACCGGCCTCAGAGGATGTTCATTCAGTTGTTTAATTTTGTAGAAAAAAAGCAGACTCACAGACATGACACAAAACTAAAGTCATTTCAAATGGCAACTTTCTGGCTTTAAGAAACACTATAAGAAATCAGGAAAAAAAAATTGTGGCAGTCAGTAACGGTTACTTTTTTAGACCAAGCAGAGGGGGAAAAAAATATGGAATCACTCAATTCTGAGGAAAAAATTATGGAATCACCCTGTAAATTTTCATCCCCAAAACTAACACCTGCATCAAATCAGATCTGCTCGTTAGTCTGCATCTAAAAAGGAGTGATCACACCTTGGAGAGCTGTTGCACCAAGTGGACTGACATGAATCATGGCTCCAACACGAGAGATGTCAATTGAAACAAAGGAGAGGATTATCAAATTCTTAAAAGAGGGTAAATCATCACACGTTGCAAAAGATGTTGGTTGTTCACAGTCAGCTGTGTCTAAACTCTGCACCAAATACAAACAACATGGGAAGGTTGTTAAAGGCAAACATACTGGTAGACCAAGGAAGACATCAAAGCATCAAAACAGAAAACTTAAAGCAATATGTCTCAAAAATCGAAAATGCACAACAAAACAAATGAGGAACGAATGGGAGGAAACTGGAGTCAACGTCTGTAACCGAACTGTAAGAAACCGCCTAAAGGAAATGGGATTTACATACAGAAAAGCTAAACGAATGCCATCATTAACACCTAAACAGAAAAAAACAAGGTTACAATGGGCTAAGGAAAAGCAATCATGGACTGTGGATGACTGGATGAAAGTCATATTCAGTGATGAATCTCGAATCTGCATTGGGCAAGGTGATGATGCTGGAACTTTTGTTTGGTGCCGTTCCAATGAGATTTATAAAGATGACTGCCTGAAGAGAACATGTAAATTTCCACAGTCATTGATGATGTGGGGCTGCATGTCAGGTAAAGGCACTGGGGAGATGGCTGTCATTACATCATCAATAAATGCACAAGTTTACGTTGATATTTTGGACACTTTTCTTATCCCATCAATTGAAAGGATGTTTGGGGATGATAAAATCATTTTTCAAGATGATAATGCATCTTGCCATAGAGCAAAAACTGTGAAAACATTCTTTGCAAAAAGACACATAGGGTCAATGTCATGGCCTGCAAATAGTCTGGATCTTAATCCAATTGAAAATCTTTGGTGGAAGTTGAAGAAAATGGTCCATGACAAGGCTCCAACCTGCAAAGCTGATCTGGCAACAGCAATCAGAGAAAGTTGGAGCCAGATTGATGAAGAGTACTGTTTGTCACTCATTAAGTCCATGCCTCAGACTGCAAGCTTTTATAAAAGCCAGAGGTGGTTCAACAAAATACTAGTGATGTGTTGGAGCGTTCTTTTGTTTTTCATGATTCCATAATTTTTTCCTCAGAATTGAGTGATTCCATATTTTTTCCCTCTGCTTGGTCTACAAAAGTAACCGTTACTGACTGCCACAATTTTTTTTCCTGATTTCTTATAGTGTTTCTTAAAGCCAGAAAGTTGCCATTTGAAATTACTTTAGTTTTGTGTCATGTCTGTGATCTGCTTTTTTTCTACAAAATTAAATAACTGAATGAACATCCTCTGAGGCCGGTGATTCCATAATTTTTGCCAGGGGTTGTATAAATAAAAGTGGGAGAAGGAGAGAAATTTCAAGATTTTGGAGATAGCCTGATGAGAAAAATTATCAGCTGCACTGGGATACAACTAGCCTGTCAACATAGTGACACCTTTGTTGGGAAAAACACTCTTAGGGTTTTTTTTATTACAACTCTAAAAAAGCAAAATTAAGTTAATCAGAATGAATGTTGGAGAAAAGGTGGGCTCAGGATGAAAACCACTTCCGTGTTTTTTGTGAATGCTAGGTTACCTTAAAGGATGAAAATTTACAAACCCATTAATACAACCCCTGGCAAAAATTATGGAATCACCGGCCTCGGAGGATGTTCATTCAGTTGTTTAATTTTGTAGAAAAAAGCAGATCACAGACATGACACAAAACTAAAGTCATTTCAAATGGCAACTTTCTGGCTTTAAGAAACACTATAAGAAATCAGGAAAAAAAAAAATTGTGGCAGTCAGTAACGGTTACTTTTTTAGACCAAGCAGAGGGAAAAAATATGGAATCACTCAATTCTGAGGAAAAAATTATGGAATCATGAAAAACAAAAGAACGCTCCAACACATCACTAGTATTTTGTTGCACCACCTCTGGCTTTTATAACAGCTTGCAGTCTCTGAGGCATGGACTTAATGAGTGACAAACAGTACTCTTCATCAATCTGGCTCCAACTTTCTCTGATTGCTGTTGCCAGATTAGCTTTGCAGGTTGGAGCCTTGTCATGGACCATTTTCTTCAACTTCCACCAAAGATTTTCAATTGGATTAAGATCCGGACTATTTGCAGGCCATGACACTGACCCTATGTGTCTTTTTGCAAAGAATGTTTTCACAGTTTTTGCTCTATGGCAAGACGCATTATCATCTTGAAAAATGATTTCATCATCCCCAAACATCCTTTCAATTGATTGGATAAGAAAAGTGTCCAAAATATCAACGTAAACTTGTGCATTTATTGATGATGTAATGACAGCCATCTCCCCAGTGCCTTTACATGACATGCAGCCCCATATCATGAATGACTGTGGAAATTTACATGTTCTCTTCAGGCAGTCATCTTTATAAATCTCATTGGAATGGCACCAAACAAAAGTTCCAGCATCATCACCTTGCCCAATGCAGATTCGAGATTCATCACTGAATATGACTTTCATCCAGTCATCCACAGTCCATGATTGCTTTTCCTTAGCTCATTGTAACCTTGTTTTTTTCTGTTTAGGTGTTAATGATGGCTTTTGTTTAGCTTTTCTGTATGTAAATCCCATTTCCTTTAGGCGGTTTCTTACAGTTCGGTCACAGACGTTGACACCAGTTTCCTCCCATTCGTTCCTCATTTGTTTTGTTGTGCATTTTCAATTTTTGAGACATATTGCTTTAGGTTTTCCATCTTGACGCTTTGATGTTTTCCTTGGTCTACCAGTATGTTTGCCTTTAACAACCTTCCCGTGTTGTTTGTATTTGGTGCAGAGTTTAGACACAGCTGACTGTGAACAACCAACATCTTTTGCAACATTGCGTGATGATTTACCCTCTTAAGAGTTTAATAATCTTCTCCTTTGTTTCAATTGACATCTCTCGTGTTGGAGCCATGATTCATGTCAGTCCACTTGGTGCAACAGCTCTCCAAGGTGTGATCACTCCTTTTTAGATGCAGACTAACGAGCAGATCTGATTTGATGCAGGTGTTAGTTTTGGGGATGAAAATTTACAGGGTGATTCCATAATTTATTCCTCAGAATTGAGTGAGTCCATTTTTTTTCCCTCTGCTTGGTCTAAAAAAGTAACCGTTACTGATTTCTTATAGTGTTTCTTAAAGCCAGAAAGTTGCCATTTGAAATGACTTTAGTTTTGTGTCATGTCTGTGATCTGCTTTTTTTCTGCAAAATTAAACAACTGAATGAACATCCTCCGAGGCCGGTGATTCCATAATTTTTGCCAGGGGTTGTATATTTGGAGTCAAAATTCCTTTTCGGTTGGATACCATCTGCATGGGTGAGATTTCTTTGGAATACACAGAAACTGCTACATATATTCCTCGCAGCGATTAAAAATGCTATTACAAGGAGGTTATTAAATTTAAAAGTTGAGTCTTCCACTATAGATAAATGGATAGAAATAACATGAAATACTGTATAGTAAGTTCCCTTCGGCTGCACTCAAGGACATCACAGTAAATCCAAGGTGGATCTGCAAGTTGAATTGGTACAAGTTTTATGTCGGATACCCTTCCTGATGCAACTCCACACTACATGGAGAAAAGTGCACTACGAGTAAATTGTCACTCTCTCTCAAGTCCCAGAAGTATCATTTTTAATGGATTTGATCTAAGTGGACTGAGTATATAAAACCCATAAGATCAGTCTTTGGACTGGACCAACTTAATTTAATATTTGTTGTCAAGTAAAATCATCTTGCTACATGGGCAGATAATTTCACAAGTAAGTCATTTTCATCTCAAATCCAGTCAGTTTCTTGTATTTTAGTTCAGCTTTTTTGCAGTGATGACTTGGAGACATGGTGCTAACATAAAAATAAGAGGCAGCCGCAGAGCTGGAGGTGGTGCACTTGAAGATGTAGTGACTTTCTGTAGGAGCAACGATTATGGACAAGATGTGGAATGAGCAAATCAGAGGAACAGCACAGGTCAGACAATTTGAAGACAAAGTCAGAGAGGCGAGACAGAGACTACGTTTACATGCAGCCAATAACCCTTTCATAACCAGAATATTAGCAATAACCCAGTTGCGCACGGGGATGTAAACACCCGCAAAAACCCGAATATGCTCATATTCCAGTTTTTAAAAACCCGAATAAGACCCCTGGGTTACTCCTTTTCAAACCCGAATATCAGGTCATGTAAACGCGCATTGGGATATCCCCATAGAAAGGAACATTATTTTGTGTTCTGCGCATGTCCTATCTGCAAGGAATCTTGGTCTTTTGAGGACGGAAACTACTTCTATGCAGCGCGCGCAGCCCACCAGACACCACAGAAGCAGATGTAAACAGCGCATTGTGTTCTGCGTCCTTATCAGGCGGGCCGGTCGCGGCACCGGTCGGCATCACCGCGATTGCTCTGCCTCCGATGCGCTTACTGAGTCTGCGGGCTTGGTAAGCGCCACAGCGGGCCACTCACACCGCCCCCCTCTCTGCTGTGAGGAGATGCACCAAATCTGGCAACAGGTCCAGAGACTACGCTCGCTGTTTTCATGCGGAGGCAGCCCGCAAGGATAGATTTCTTGCGGAAAAATCCACAGCGCCGCAGGGTCTCGTTAACTGCAGCCGCAGAGCTCCGTGGCCATGACTTGGATTCTTTGTGGGTCCCGCATCCGTACCCCCGGAGGCAGTGAGTGAAGGGAGAGCATGCGCATTGTGTTCTGCGTGTGTCTGTTTATAATCTTCTCACCCAGAAGAAAAAGGAGAGTGTTTACACAGGAGAGAAAAGTGAGAAAATGTTAATGCCTGTTTGAGAAAAGTGTGTAGTGAGGGGTTTTACACGAAGCAGGATTTGCACGAATGCCAGACCAAATCAAGCACCGGTGGAAGACGTGCATCGCTGTTTAGATGGGGATATTCCAAAAGATACCAATGACCATGTATACAGGAGTAACTCTGCTTAAGCATGTAAACGGGTTATTCCTAATTATTCAGAAACCGGAATATTAAGGTCAATATTCCGGTTTCTGAATAATTAGGAATAACCCGGAATATTGACCTTAACCCAAATATTAACGGCATGTAAACGTAGTCACAGATGGCGCTGGACATTTGCAGAGGAGGGATCCACAGTATATAGGGAGAAGGAAGCAGGATGGAGCCACTGGGCAGAAGGGGAAGAAGGAGGCCAAAAAGGAGGGAGGACATGGAGGTGGCTGGTGTGACAGAAGAAGATATAGAGGACAGGTTGAGTGTTCTTCTGTGGTCTCCTCTAACGGAAGCACTTGAAAGAAGTCCAAGTTCCAGTTACGGATATGGTTTTTGTTTTGTTTTTTAAAATCATTTTTATTTGTTTGTAATTCATGAAACCTGAAGATGAGATTCATGAAACCTGCTGAAAAATTTGGCTGTGACCTAAAACATGACAGTGCATTTGGGGGAAGATCTGGTTAAAAGCATAAAGATTTGTTTTGTTTATTTTATTTTAAAAGCATTATTAACATTTGAAATGTCAGCTGTTGTTGATTAGCCAGTGAGATATGTGCATAAAAGGAAGGGCTAACAAATACCGTGGTTGGAGCAGAGCCAGAAGAATCAGATGCAGCTTTCTCCACTTTTGCTTTTTCACCAGGTGCCACAGACACAGGAGGACATACAGAGCATTCCAATGTCTGTAGCATTCAACATAAATGATATTAGATAAAATTACAGTGATCTCTGTATTATCACAACGACATCAATCCAAGTACCTGTTCAGGAGCAACACACACAACCACTTCAGGACCCATAACACAAGGTTCAGGTTTCTGCAACAGAAACAATAGAAGGTACAATGATTAATATGCATTTCTTCTGTCACTTGGTGCTGCAAAGTCAATGAAACTTGATTCTCCATCATAGAAAAATTTAATAAAACATTAGTGCACCGGTTTAGGAGGAGCTGTGGATTTGGCAACAGGAGCCTGGACGGCAGCAGCTTTGGAGCAGCTGACTAAGTCTCCAGATAAAAAGTCCAGAGCCTCACCAGTGTTCACAGTGGGCTACAAGATCAGGGGAGAAGAGACATCAGAGGAAGAAAGAAATATAGCATGTGTCAATACAATGCAGGTACTAGCATTTTTACATCACAGTAACGACCAATTAGCTAAACTGCAGGATTAACTTACAGACATAAAGACATGGATGACCTCTAATTTCCTGCTTTTAAACTCAGATAAAACTGAAGTTATTGTACTTGGCCCCACAAATCTTAGAAACATGGTGTCTAACCAGATCCTTACTCTGGATGGCATTACCCTGACCTCTAGTAATACTGTGAGAAATCTTGGAGTCATTTTTGATCAGGATATGTCATTCAAAGCGCATATTAAACAAATACGAGGGCTGTCAATAAAGTAACGGTCCTTTTTATTTTTTTTCAAAAACTATATGGATTTCATTCATATGTTTTTACGTCAGACATGCTTGAACCCTCGTGCGCATGCGTGAGTTTTTCCACGCCTGTCGGTGACGTCATTCGCCTGTGAGCACTCCTTGTGGGAGGAGTCGTCCAGCCCCTCGTCGAAATTCCTTTGTCTGAGAAGTTGCTGAGAGACTGGCGCGTTGTTTGATCAAAATTTTTTCTAAACCTGTGAGACGCATCGAAGTGGACACGGTTCGAAAAATTAAGCTGGTTTTCAGTGAAAATTTTAACGGCTGATGAGAGATTTTGAGGCGATTCTGTCGCTTTAAGGACTTCCCACGGTGCGAGACGTCGCTCAGCGCTCTCAGCCGC
The DNA here is from genome assembly GCF_902500255.1 of Thalassophryne amazonica. NCBI lineage: Eukaryota > Metazoa > Chordata > Actinopteri > Batrachoidiformes > Batrachoididae > Thalassophryne > Thalassophryne amazonica. Next base: position 94,694,914 of record NC_047105.1, on the reverse strand, counting down.
CGTCGTCAGCCTGTTCAAGCTGAAAACCTCCACATTTCAGGCTCTATTGATCCAGGACGTCGTGAGAGAACAGAGAAGTTTCAGAAGAAGTCAGTTTCAGCATTTTATCCGGATATTCCACTGTTAAAGGAGATTTTTTTAATGAAAGACGTGCGGACGGATCCGTGCGGACGGATCCGCGCGTCGGGACGCAGCCGACGCGGTGCGGCGGCACAGGAAAAACACCTCCGTGTTGATAACCATTTGTAAAATCCAGGCGGCTTTTGATGGCTTTCAGTGGAGTGAGTATATGAGAAATTGTTTAACAGGCAGGACATGTTCCAACTTGTCCTTAAGGCTTTCAACAGAGGTGTTTTTCCTGTGGCGGAGCGTCGCGGCGGCTGCGTCCCGACGCGCGGACCCGTCCGCACGTCTTTCATTAAAAAAATCTCCTTTAACAGTGGAATATCCAGATAAAATGCTGAAACCGACTTCTTCTGAAACTTCTCTGTTCTCTCACGACGTCCTGGATCAATAGAACCTGAAATGTGGAGGTTTTCAGCTGGAACAGGCTGACGACGGCGGCTGAGAGCGCTGAGCGACGTCTCGCACCGTGGGAAGTCCTTAAAGCGACAGAATCACCTCAAAATCTCTCATCAGCCGTTAAAATTTTCACTGAAAACCAGCTTAATTTTTCGAACCGTGTCCACTTTGAAGTGTCTCACAGGTTTAGAAAAAATTTTGATCAAACAACGCGCCAGTCTCTCAGCAACTTCTCAGACAAAGGAATTCCGGCGAGGGGCTGGACGACTCCTCCCACAAGGAGTGCTCACAGGCGAATGACGTCACCGACAGGCGTGGAAAAACTCACGCATGCGCACGAGGGTTCAAGCATGTCTGACGTAAAAATATATGAATGAAATCCATATAGTTTTTGAAAAAAATAAAAAGGACCGTTACTTTATTGACAGCTCTCGTATGTAGGACTGCTTTTTTGCATTTACGCAATATCTCTAAAATTAGAAAGGTCTTGTCTCAGAGTGATGCTGAAAAACTAATTCATGCATTTATTTCCTCTAGGCTGGACTACTGTAATTCATTATTATCAGGTTGTCCTAAAAGTTCCCTGAAAAGCCTTCAGTTAATTCAAAATGCTGCAGCTAGAGTACTAACGGGTACTAGAAGGAGAGAGCATATCTCTCCCATATTGGCCTCTCTTCATTGGCTTCATGTTAATTCTAGAACAGAATTTAAAATTCTTCTTCTTATAAGGTTTTGAATAATCAGGTCCCATCTTATCTTAGGGACCTCATAGTACCATATCACCCCAATAGAGCGCTTCGCTCTCAGACTGCAGGCTTACTTGTAGTTCCTAGGGTTTGTAAGAGTAGAATGGGAGGCAGAGCCTTCAGCTTTCAGGCTCCTCTCCTGTGGAACCAGCTCCCAATTCGGATCAGGGAGACAGACACCCTCTCTACTTTTAAGATTAGGCTTAAAACTTTCCTTTTTGCTAAAGCTTATAGTTAGGGCTGGATCAGGTGACCCTGAACCATCCCTTAGTTATGCTGCTATAGACTTAGACTGCTGGGGGGTTCCCATGATGCACTGAGTGTTTCTTTCTCTTTTTGCTCTGTATGCACCACTCTGCATTTAATCATTAGTGATTGATCTCTGCTCCCCTCCACAGCATGTCTTTTTCCTGGTTCTCTCCCTCAGCCCCAACCAGTCCCAGCAGAAGACTGCCCCTCCCTGAGCCTGGTTCTGCTGGAGGTTTCTTCCTGTTAAAAGGGAGTTTTTCCTTTCCACTGTCGCCAAGTGCTTGCTCACAGGGGGTCGTTTTGACCGTTGGGGTTTTTACGTAATTATTGTATGGCCTTGCCTTACAATATATAGCGCCTTGGGGCAACTGTTTGTTGTGATTTGGCGCTATATAAATAAAATTGATTGATTGATTGACAGTAACATTTTAAACCTAAAAGTGAGTCTCTATTGGTCTCACCTCAGGTTGTGGTGCAGGAAGGTCTTTGAGTTTGTCTTCTTTAAACCTGTACTCTTGAGGAATTGTGTGTTCCTTCTCTCCAACAAGCACACCCTTCTCCTTCTCATGTGCTTCCTCCTGAAAAAAGAAAACAAGATGCAAAAAAAGAAAAGGAAAGAAAGCCTTTTCTTAATTTAAAACACCTAAATACATCCAGATTTGTTTCCCCTCTCAAGACTTAAAGAAAAGATACAAGGAACTGACATGATGTGTGTGTGTGTGTGGGGGGGGGGGGGGGGGGGGGGGGGGGGGGGACACAGCTGACACAGCTTTATCTCTGATGGCACCAGTGCTTCTGAACCAGCTCCTAAAGTGTAGAAGCAACCTAGACCTTTGGTGACCAACTTTGTCCTCCACATGCACAGGTGGCCAGAAACACACACACACATATATATATATACATATGCATACATATATATATACATATGCATACATACATATATACATATGCATACACACATATACACATACAT